>NW_020537324.1:1618393-1670672 GCF_003426905.1 Ctenocephalides felis | reverse complement strand
TTGCCCGCCTGTGGCTGTTTGTTGTCAAAAGCACACGACGTTGACTTAAATAAATTGACTTATTACTTCAGCCTCACTCGCTCACGATTTTGTTTAGGAAGTAATTAGTTAGTTACTTCGTCGAGTAGAAGTATAGTTCACCATGGGTAATTGACCTGATTGAGCTTTGATGCCTTCCATACATTCGAAACTTAATTATCGAGCCACCACTGAACTAAAGTCGGAACTTGCTAGGTTTTGCTTTTTGGAAGTCACGAAAAAGTTCACTAATATGATACTAAGGGGATAGATGATAAAAATAGACAAATGAAAAATTATGTGAAACTAGTCAGCCTGTCAGGTTTCTAAAAATGATTTATGGGTATATAATAATATTTTATCAACTACGGTTAAATCCAATAATTAACTACTAACAACTAAATTTTTTATTGAATTAAATATTGTTTTTTATTTTATAAGTTGTGTCTGTTACTTTTTTAATTTTTTGGCAAATGTAAAAACTGATATATATCAGTGTGAGTACTGTCTGTAAATTGCCTTTGTTATATTAATCTAAATTTTTTTATTATCAAATTGAATTATCAATAATGCACTCGAGGTTTTACTATCATATGATACTTAAATACTGAAGTGATGCATATATTGCGCAATAAATTATATGCACTTAACTGTTTTATTATAAGTAATATATTTCGTCTTAAAATTTCTATACACAGGTGTCGCATAAATATATTGCTCGTGATATGAAACTGTAAAACATCTAAATTTATTATTTATTACTAGAATTATTGTAATAAATCGTAAAACATTTCAAGGCCTCAAATAAGATTTACAATTACAAGAAATCAGTTTATAGAAATCAGATGGAATTAATATTTAATCATATTTAATTGGTTTTGACACTCCAGAAATAAGATGTATTTTGTGAGCCACAAGTGCAGAGCATACATCATTTAACTTTATTTTTTGTTTTTTTTTTTTTAATAGATACTTGAACTTTCTACACTATTATAATTTAATTACACTATGTTTGATATAAGTCGTCATTGACTTGTGTTACATAAAAAGAAGGAAAACGAATAGCACTAATTAGAAGGAATATATAACTATGAGGGAGAATCTTAGCATTCTAGATCCTCCCCCATGAAGTAATGGGTCGATCGGCGGTTATCGTGACAATTGAAGTAAGGTTTGATCCACAAAATGTAGTAATGTTAGTTATGTCGACCAAAAGATTTTTCACCGTGTGTATATAGATTTCGCAATCTTAAACGCGCAACGTAACGTTCCTTGAAGTCTTTGCAAGTTGCTTTCCGATGCAGAAAATGCAAGTAATGCTTTATACGATCCATCTACTGTAAACATACATCTCCTGAGTTAACATTGACTATTACATCCCTGAACGCACAAAGAAGACGACATGGGAACATAAAGACACAAACGAACTCCTCGGCAAAGAGTTAGAGATAAATCTCACGCCATGTAGGGCACGCCGGGGCTGATTTATGCGATGTCCAGATATAGATATTTACATTATTTTAATACCACACAGCGTAAAATATGAGTAATGGAATAGTTGTCCATGGTATAGAATCCATATTTGCATAAAGTCATGTTAAACTTATTGCATCAATCGAGATTTTAGTGAACTTGAGTTAAGAGTGATGATCTTAAAAATCTCCACCAACCAACTTCACGTGTATTTTTAGTACCTAGTAAAATTGTAAAATTTTCGGGATTATTTTTAAATTTAGGTAAAAAATAATACACATATCTCACTAAATCTCATTATTAGGGTTTGTCGGTTTTCAAAAACCGGTTTTAAAAAACCGTTTTTTTGCGAAAAATGGAATTCGAAAACCGGTTTTTTAGTGAAAAATGTTGGTTTTCACTGTATAAATGGAAAATGACAAAAATAGCCAAATATAAAGATAGATGAAAGCGTTTTGATTCTTGAAATCATATCGGTTCAATAGCATTTAATATCTTATCAGTGTGCCATATATTAATTTAGATTTTATAATACAGTGTATGTATTAATTAAATAACACATAATAACTAACTAGACACTTAAACTTAGAATTATTATATCAAGCTTCATAACAATTAAGCATAATTTGGTCGCAAGTATAAGAGTATTTTCTATTTCAGGAATTTTTGTGAGTAAACAAGGACACGTCCAAGTAGTAATTCAATAGATGTTCTCAGTTTCTTGAAATCATATTTTATTAAACAAAAAACATTAGAATGTTTAAAATTAATTAATTAAAATTGCTCGGAATAGACAATACTTGAGTTTTTAATTGTTTTTAAAACTAAAGTGATATTAACAAGTATGTGTCAACATGTATCTATTTTTTTTTTAATTGAATGATTTTTTTTTTTTAAAAACGTATTATTTTATTTATTCGAAAACAATCCTTTCACTATCATAACAATATTTTCATTCATTCTTATATGTGAAAATGATGCATGAATAACGAATGATTATTTTCAAAGTTATTTAATCAGACTAACTATTATTTTTTAGTTCACTAATTAAAATTAAAATAATTTTGTTTACTATCTATAAAATTAGACAACAAATAATTCAGTCAAATACTGCTTTAAAATTACACTAAAATTGCGGATAAATTACAAAATATTAGAGAAAAATTTTTTTCTATATAAAATTCGAAAACCGTTTTTTTTTAGTAAAATTGAAATTCGAAAACCGGTTTTTAAAATCCTACTCACTATGCCTCCGCAGCATAATATTTCATTCATTTTTTCCACCACCCTTCACCACCTTTTTGCATCTCGTGATTAATAGATGGCTTCTAAGTGTATTTATCCTATGTCTATTATCTTTTTAAAAATAATATTCCTAAATTTTATATCTCCACCACTGGTGTGCCCTACTTCGTGATTCTGCATCTTGCATAATGGTCTTTTGCAAATGCAAAGCAATCCACGGCTCCGGTTACTTACGACTTGTGATGTAGAACTCGAGGGCTGTTTTATTAAACTTTCTTATTATGGTTATATTATTATTCCCGTCGTGTGATATTCATTGTCGTGAAAGACAACATGTTGATTTGTTCTAGAAATGCGCTTTGCGAAAAAAAGAGAGACATTGTAAAAGAGCTTTGTATTTTATAAATTGTTAGAAGGGACTCATAATGTATATATTTTTTATTATAAAGTTATCAATTTTCATTGCACATAATTTATATTTGTATTATTTTATATTTCTCATGCAGTGACCTTCCACAACCAGCAGAATCAAGTTGTGTTACGCAATATAATTTATTGCATACGCATCCAGCATACTTTTGTTTGACACATTATCATTTATAATTGAATTGAAGTTTTGCGTTTCTGTTCTCGTAATCTCGTTCACATGACTCTTTATTTGATTGTAAAATGGTAACGCCATTGTTGAAACGAGTGCTGTTTTGTATATGTACATAATAATTAGTAGCACTATGAAAGTTGAGTTTAAACGATTTAATTATTGAGGGCATATATAGAAATTTGTTATGCAATCTATATGGCTTGCAGTTGTGATCTTAAGGGGTTGTTTGTTTTTTTTTTTTTCGATTTTGAGATGTTTTGATATTATGAAAGCTAAAACCTTAGAATTATTTAAAAAAATCATCTCAATATCTATTTTTTTGACGAAGTTATAGATGTATATATCTCTATATGTATGATTTCTAAAACCGTTTTTTTCATCGCTCCGCGAGCTATTGTATGCCAGCTGCTTTCTTTTTCATTATAATACCTCATGCACATGACCTTTTAAATGTGTCAGCATCTTTGACACCATGGTGTATTTAGTACATTAAATTAAATGTTGTATTTAGTACATTATATTTAACTTTAAATACGTTTTTTTAAAATGACTTTTTTCAATGCGGTGTAACAAAAAACAACCCCCTTAACACATTTTGCATGATGTTACATATTAAATTTTGTATGTACCCAAATTAATACGCTCAGCACTATTAGCTTCTAAAGTTATTCAACTATTTTCACAATGTTACATTCCAGGAAGCGGACAAGCTATCAATCCTGAGCGAGACGGACAGCGGTGTCGTGTGCACTTCCACGTCCCGTCCATCCAGCTACGTCGGCACACCAAATCTCCAGGGATTTGTTCCCCCCTTTACCTGCCACCGGTACGCCACTGTCTCTATGCTGTGTTCAGTGCCGCCGAACCGTTTTCCTGGACGACGCCGGCCCTGCCCGCAACTTGCCAAGGTATAGGGTTATGGAAAATGTCGTTGATAAATTCAAAGGCAGCGGTACGCACCTACCGCGATGTCAGATGTGCCCCGAAAATCCTAAAATCGCAGCCGTGTCTTGCGAACAATGCGCTGTTTTATATTGCGACGAGTGCAGGGAAACTTGTCACCCGGCCAGGGGGCCTTTGGCGGGACATACACTTGTGAGAGCAAGGGCACCGCCGTCTCCGGAGCCGTTTTGCCCGGAACACCAGGACGAGAGGCTAGGATTTTACTGTTTGGCGTGCAAGGAACCTGCCTGCGCGAGCTGCCTGCAGACGGAGCGACACGCCAGTCATGACGTGCAGGCGATCACTGCAATGTGCAAGGCGCAAAAGTCAGACATTGTTATTAAATATTCATAGATGTATTATATATTCATTAGGCGGGGTTTACTCGTGCCTCCAATAGCATAGCTTGTTAAAATATCGACATAGTTTACTATTTTCTGATGATATTACATATATGCGCTTTCACGATGTTTGGTAAATGAATTTGATCTTTAAACTGCAGTTAACCGCGGAAATCTATTAGTACACTGCAGTGAAATTGAATATGATAAGTGCGCTGAACGTTGTTCATTATTAATTTTCAAACTTACCAATAATCTGATGATCCAATTAGTAGTAAGCAGTAACTGTATGTTTTTATTTCCGTTCCTTTGAAAAATGTATCAATTATCTCAAAATGTTTTATTACAATCAGAGATCATTATCAAGGAAATAGTCTATGTACAGTTACTTCAACTAGTTTGGCAATATTTTAAATTAATTGACTTGCACAAAAATAAAAAAGTATGACATGTGAAATAAACATTTCCAATAGCTGAATGAAACTAAAACGTTGGAATCACGCAATACGTAGTCTTTCTGTCTGTCAATATGTCTGAACGAATCGATATAGTTGTGAAATTTACTTGCTTTGCATATTTAACTGACATAAAATATATAATGTCATAACTACGCATAAATTCCAATGGGTGAAATATCTGAAAACAGATTGAGAATCATAATATATTGATTACGTTTCCGCATTGATTTCATTATATATTAATCGATTAAAAGGAAAATACGGGAGCCTTGTTGGTCCGTTATTAATTTGATGCTATCTCTACCCCTTAAAAGCTTGCTAATGAATACAAACTGGTCTTTTTCAATATTTAATGGTAGGGTCGCTCGCGGTCAAATATATACTGTACCTTGGTTAAAATTTTCTAAAAACATTCCGAATCGTTGGGCTATAGGTCGTCATCCATTTTCATAATATTATTCCATTAAGAATGTCACAATCGGCGCGAACTCCGGCTACCAGATGCAATTTACATGTTAATATCCGTCCACACAGATCGACTGGATTACGGAGAATTTCGTGAAGTAGTTTTTGAACTTATTTAAATATGCACAGACGTTTTACTCATATAGATAGTTGGAATGAAAATCGGTTCAGAGTACGAAGTTGAAATTAAATTAATCGCGGCGAATATACTTGCGGTTGTTGTGCTATAAGTTTAATTGCTGAATTTCAATTTCGAAATCAAATAAAAATGATAATGATGTGGTAAACGAGCTTTGGGAATATTTTTTTTGCTTGATTGATATTCAATTTCGTTTATAACTTTGTAATTACACGTTTATACATGTCCAGAGCTTTTAAAAACAGTAAACTTTTATTAGGCAAACTTTATTGATGCATATATCCATATGGAATATAGCAAAATATGTGATACGATTTTCTGAGTGCGCAGGGTTGCAAATCTATAAATCACCCAATGTTCCAAATCCTCGAGCAATACTTTTGATCATCAATCATTGTCGTACATGCTAATATTGTTTCCTTAGAATATATTTGCCAAAAAATCGTTTGTTGAAGCAATTGCTTATTATTCCTTGACAATACTTATCATACATCATGAGAATTTCAAGTCATATTGCCATCTTATTGCTTTCGATATCGTTGTCAAGTGCACGTAGACAGTATGAAATATCTTCAATTTCTTTTCGGCATATGTATATAGGGATAACCGGGAAAATTTAGTTAAATTAGTTACATACGATTAAAAATATATAGTTTTTTAGTAGATGATTCTAACCTTTTATAAACCATCACAATGTTGTACATTATTCATTTACTAACATTGACTTTGAAGAGAGAGGATCCATATCCATACTATTTATGAATGCTGATGTGGGCATTCGTAAAATTTATGTTGTCTGAAAGTTGCTTATTGGAGTCATTTCTATTTTGGAAAAATGAGGAAGAATGTTATGGTCAATAATGTTGATATTGTGGATACTAACAATGGAGAGCTTTTCCATAAATAATTTCTTTAATTTCGTTAATTAGTCGAATTTGATAAATTCAATACTTTGTGATTCAACGATGGTTTTATTAGACATTATTTATGGATATGGAACATCAGCAAATTTTTGTAGTTCTTGGAATATCTAAATCAAATGCCAATTTAGTGATTGGACCTCCGGGTATAAATAATGCAAATGTGTTTTGTCTTCTCTTCTCTTACCTAAGCGACTTTTTTCATCCTTCGACCCCGTTTTACCCTAAATATTTATACGGGGCGACCCGACACAAACATATATCGATTTTGCCATTTGTAATATCACAGTTTGCTATTTGAGCTTTATGTTATATCGTTGTGAGCTTATAACTATCATTTCCACATCTGTGGCATGTTACGATGGTGTACATAGTTGCAGTTTTGATGCGTGCAGTGCAACAACATTCCTAAATAATCCTCGATAAACTGATAAATATTTGTAATACTAAACACTTTGGAAAATGTTGTGATCGACATTAATTGAGATAAGAGGAATTATCGAGTATTATAAGCGACAACTATTTACTGAATGGGAAAGTGGTAAATTACTGATGGCAAAATTTATGCCAAATTTTAAGGACAATCTCTTCTTTGGGGTAATACTGCCATGTAATAAATTTTATTTTTTGAATATTATTATTTGGAATTTTATTAGAATGTTTTACAAAACTATGATGATTTTTCTAACTTTGTTTTCAAATGCTTATCATTTTCAATAAAAAATGATTCATTTAATTTGTGCTATTGTATAATGTACTAAATTTTGATAAAGTAGTCGATAAATTCGATAAGATAAGAAACTTAATTCTTATTTTGGTAATATTGTCTGTATTTTTATATCGAACGGCTCGACATTCTAATATAGAGGAAGAAATATTTAGATTAATTATCATGCACATGAATCTATCCAAACCTGACTTTTTCATTTAATTCAAGTTCTGGCAATAGACTCAATTTTAAATTAAAAAATTGAACAATTGTTTCGTCAACACAAGCAGAAATTTTTTTGATTCATTCAAATCGGATGCTTTGTATCTTCGAAACGGTTGGACCGACCTTTCCCAAAATCTAATCAACACTAATCCTCATTAGTAAAAAGCGATTGCTTTTTGAATCATTCAAATCGGTTGAGCGGTACTCCCGAAAACGTCAACGAAAAATGGTATCCACACACACACACTCATTCATTTTTTCGGAGGTATGCCAAAGTGTTCAGAAACCTCTGAAACGTAAAGATATGTGAAATTTTTTATTTTTGATTTCTCAACTATAACTTAAGATTTTTCCAATGTTGTCAGATTCAGAATGACTTTAAGTTGGATTTGTTGGCAAAAGTAACTTCTCCTTCGGGTAGTTATAAAAAACCTTTATATCGAAAATTTAGTACATTTCTGAAAATTGTCTACTTACATATATGTTCCGAGGGGGGATGCTAGTGTGAAATAAGTAGCTCGAGGTAGGTTTTGTGCGCTACTGTGACAGAATACTAATATCGAAAATGAGCATTTGCAAGTCCGGACTATTTTTCATTCCTAATGCGGTGCACCGTGCACCATATTCACCGTACGAATGCCGAGCCAAGTGTGGTGTATGGTGTAGGGGGTGCACATGCAAAGGTCATAAAACTTGGTACATGAACTGCGTTATAATCGTGAATTTATACTGGGGTGACCTAGGTCCTGGAACGAATTGCTAGAAAGGAACGGGGGTGACGTTTTTTAGTTTACGAATTCCTGTGCTTATGCCGACACTTTTTCAATAGTAAAAGAGCTGAGGGATGGAAATTGGTGAATTGGGTCATAGGAAATAAAACACATTATGTGGACCATGGTAATTTTTTTAGATAATTTGGTTAATATGTATCAAGAAAAGTTGATGTCATAAATTAAAAAATTAACATATTTCTTATGTCAACCATATATGACTAACATGGTCTTATATTAATACTTTTTTTCTCTTACCAAATTACGTATGTCAAACATATTCTTTAGAACTTCTTAGAACAACTTAGTGTCAGACACTTATGTCCGACATGGCGATTACCGTGTTAAAAGAATATTTTTTTAAATTTCACAATATTTCATTTATAATGGAAAACTTCGTAATTGAATTAATTGTTAAAAAACAATATTGCATCTAATTAATTGAGGAAGTAAATTAGGGGGCGTCCAAATCATGTGACTGATTTTTTAAAAGATTTTGGACCCCCATCACTGGTGATACGTGGTATATTTAAAATTACCCCTCCTCCCCATGAAACATTATGTAGATTTTTGGTTACGGGAAAAATTATAATTTTTTTTTTTGAAAATCAGTTATTAAATTTTAATACTTACTCAAAATAATTATCATATTTGTTATTAGGCTTTCACGAAATTTTCGACAAGGAAATAATGGCCCACTACGAATATTGCGTTGTGTTATCAACTGAGTTTAATTTATTATCTAGACTTACATTATTTTTGATAAAAAACCCGGCAGGTACTGTTTGGTTTGAGATTAATTTTGTATAAAAACGCTATTATAGGATTTTTGTACATACAGAAGTTTGATAAAAATACCGCATTGTATAATATATATTTTGGAATTGAATTAAAATAAAATGTTCCAAGTGGAGATTAACCATATTATCACAGCGCTTTTTGTTTTTGGTTCTATTTTTTGTATAAAAAACTATGATTTATATCAGTACGTCTGAGTTTATTGCTCTAAGTCATTACCATTTTCTAAATCTGGTTTTATTATTTTATTGAGCATATAACTAATTGAAGTTGACTAAATGACACTAACTTCCTTTCGTTTTTGCAACAGTAATAGCAAAAACGATATCGAAGTCAAATGATAATAAAATCAACTATATCGGTACTGATAGAATTTAGAACTTGTTTCACCAGGAGAAAAGGTAATGGTTTACCTTGATTAAAAATATTAAGTGCAAGGATGTTTTGTTAAAAAATAATTAGGTGAAAGTTTTGGGGCAGTCTAGTTCACCAATTACTGATATATAGAATTGACCATTTCTGGTGGTTCCAGAAAAAATTAATGTTCTCTGATTTTTCTCAAACATATTCTACCAACATGGTTCATACAACCGCAGCCATGGTCGTAATAAAATTACGCATATCATTTTATTGGAATTCGCAGACGTCCGTGTCGGCGATGCTTTTTCCTGCAACTCATTGAAATTTATGAAAAACAATATTGTCTAGACCAGACGTATAGAAAAAGTAATAATTGCGATGACAGCAGAGGAAATGTAATTTCCATATCGCGAAAAGTATGTGCAGCCAGCATTAAAAATGTATGCAAAATGAGGATGTTCTAACTCGGCGCATCGCTTTTTGATATAAGACGTATTTTATATGGAGGTGCATCGTAAAATGTAGCAGTTTATTATTTACGATGTGTAATATTATTTTAAATTCATATAATATGCAATGATGCTTTTATGACTTTCTTACAGATTATTCCAAACTCAATTCGAGATTCTAAATAGTCTATGCAGAATTTTTAGTTTTTTTTTCTATTTAAGATAGGTTTCTATTTTTTTGGGTTTTTGAATTGATTAATAGCGTTTCATGTATATATCTGATAATGTCGTAGGATTATAATATTAATTTTAATTTGTCCCTTCGATGACTTCATTTTTTTCTATTTGCACTCTTGCTGTATTTTGTTAAATATGTTGTTTTTCTAATTGTGCCAATTTTCTTTTAACGATCTTGATCTACAAACTGTTCTGATTGTTACAAATATATACAACTATTAACAAAAAAACTGCGATACTTTACAAATTGGTTCCAATCAAAACACAAGCGTACCTACTACTACGCTTTTTGACAAATATTTATCATAGAAACCAGGGCAAAGTTTTGTAAACACTATTAATCTCTTTAAAGCGCACATAAATAAACTTATAAATATCCGCAATAAAAAGCTTCTGTTTATAAATATTGACGTTCCAATAACATTCGTTTCTTAATACGCCTAGCTAATAAACTCTACTCATATACTCCCACTAGTTCCAAAGTAAACTCTAATTGCGTATTCATGTGCACGATACCGGCATTGTTTTATCACCTGCCTCTGGCTGTTGTAGTAAAAAACAATGTATTTATCAAAATATCTCGTAGTTTAATCTGAAACACCTAGAAGATTAGAGATATATCCTTTGATAATCTAATTCATAACGCACAGTACAGTGCACGAACCGGCCTAATGGCGTTTGAGGCATATTTTAGGCCCACGGCGTCTCATGTATTTATGTTTCTGCTAGATATGTCCTAGATTCAGATCCAGCGACCTTTTATTTGCGAGATTCAAATATCTCTCTAATAATGATAAATAGATTTTCAATTTCTCCAGAGTTACTTTCATTCAAATCTTTGTTAATCTATAACAATACGTATTTACCAATGTTTGTACATGTTGTTTTATTTTTTTTGCTATTTTTTAAATTGAGCCATAATAAATTTAGTAACATATCGTCATTTAAAATACTCTTTTTCTAAATATCTTAAAGCGGTAGTTCAAATAGATTTTTATTTTTTAGTTTGGCGCGAACATACTCCCGGCCTTGAAATATATGATTTCAAAATCATTAATATTATTCGTTAATGTGAATTAAGTTGATGTTAGTGGTTTGGTAACTCACATATTCTGTGAACTTATTGTCAAGCTACTTCCTTAGTTTTTTACCATCAGTTTTCTGCAAATTTTGAAGCCTTTAGGCTATTAAATAAAGTAAGACTTTTATATAAAATATTTAGGCCTATAATAATGGAAAACCTTTGGGCTAATAAATACAAAATTGATCCTAAATTTATCGATATTCAATTTAAAATAATAATACTCATAACATTCATCATCAGTTTTTTTATATTGAAGACTATTAATCGAAGTAAGACTATTATATACATCTTAAGTTTTCAAAACTTGTAAACTTTTATGCTATTAAATACAAAGTTAGTCTTAAATTTATTAAAATTCAATGTGTATTCAAAATATTCATTTATTTGCACAGAATCATAACTCAGTAAGAATTTTAAGTATTTCCGTTTACGGTATCAAAAAATGACACAATAGGCTTTAAGCAGAATTTTTTTGCCTATATTAGTATGTGAATCATCAATAAATCAAACCAGTCAAAAACAAATCTCAAACTTGTTTTTAAAGAAATTTTATTGCTTTTTTATCGGTTTTGGTTCAATACTACTCGTAATTGAGTATCATCTTTGAATATAAAAGCACAGCAGAAATAAAACTCCAGTTTTTTATGGTTTAATTTCAGATAATTCATAAATATGACACAAAATCTTTATTTTTCGTTTATGTTTTTTGTGTCATTTAAATAATTTGAGTATTTCATTCACTGAAGAAGATTCTAACTATTAGAACAATATTTTATTTCAACAGAAATAGCAAACAACAGTGTTTGGTTCCCACAATTTTTTTTTACCTTTACCCTTTCCCAACTAACATTTTCCTCCCTCGTCGCAAGCTTGTTGTCTATTATTTTCTTATATTTAATGCATAGAAAAGCGAGAGTTTCGTATTTAATAACGTTATGTAAGTACGATCTGACATATAAACTAGATAGAAAAAAAAACGCAACGTGCCGCGGGTGGGTCGCCCGAAAACAACAACCACGCAACTCTCATTAAACGCGAGGGTAAAAAAATAAAACATCACCCGGACGCCCTCGTGCGCCCGGGTGGAATTGGAAATTAAGTCGAAATTAGAATTTATTACCGAATAATTTATTTATGGAATAAAGTTTAATTTAATTATAGTAAAAATTGAGAACGTTATGCGTGATGGAATAATAAGTCAATAATAATAATAATTTATAATTATATTTATTAATAACTAGCAAACCCGACGAACTCCGTTTCGCCACCAGATGGTTTTGTGAGAAAGATGAAGAAATTTTTTGGTTGTTTTATATTTGAAACAGAAAATTTGATTTTATTACACACACAGTAATGAATTTATTTCGATTACAAAAATGAAGTGTTTTTTAGTTGAACTTCTCTAAGTAAATGAAAGTGAATCCGCAAATTATCCGTTTCATTGAAGTGCTTTTTGGTAAGCCATTTTTTATTTTTTGGTTTGACGTTAACACAAACAAAGCGGATTCGCTATAGACCTTTAGCTATAAACATTGCGGAGCCCGAGACCTTTCCAACGAATGCAAAATGTCGAAATCGGTTTGTGCGTTCTTAAATTATATCGTCAGGAAGGAAAATTCGACTATTTATATATATATATATATATATATATATATATATATATATATATATATATGTAGATTATTGTAGTCATAGTTGTGAGTATATAATTCTGAATAAAAAAGCTCGAAAAATTATATTTTAATGATTAATTTAATTGAAGTAGTATATACCTATAGAATATAATTTTTTTCATTACTCATATAAATGAATAAATGGAAACATTAACAGTTTATGACCAGTTTTATGGCAAATAACACTATGATATGGAAAACAGATATTTCTAGAGCTATTTTATGAAATATGAATATTTGAATAGTCTTAATCATACATTTACGTACTCGTTTATTACTCTTTCGCTACATTAAATTTTATATTCATTTCTTGCTTAATGGAAATTTGCTTATAATGGTAGATTCAATTAAATTTGTAATAGATATATATATATACATATTATTTGATATATTCTATGTTCTTGTTAGATGATATATTCAAAGTTGAGTTCAATGGTTTTTAAAACCCACGTAACATCATCAATGTAAATTTTCCAATAAAATTTTTATAGATATGGCGTTAAAGATCACACTATTAAAATTAAAAGCATTTTCAATTATTCTAATTCCCCTGCACTATTATAATTTCTCTTTTTGCAATATCAGTCCTCCTCCAACCCACCTCTGGACATATGCTTATGGTAATTAGGACGCGTTAGAGACCTGGACGACCCCTCCGGGTAGAAATGGGTCGAATGATCCGACCCTCTGGACGGACGGAAATCGTTTTAAATATATTAAAATAGAGAAATGTAGCCCGGCGGCGGCGCCGACTCTCCGTTAATGGGAAGATTTAAATGATACCGGATCGACGTCACAAAAGGCCATTTTATTAGTATGCATATGGAGCAAACGTATTGCGAGGGTAATACGATGGTTTACGATCTAATATTAATTATGGTTATGGAATTCATGAAAACCATACGACGAGATGTCGACGGGCTCTTGATAAGAAAGCTCTTAATTAATGAGCTGAATTTAAGTACGTATCGTTAAGGATGAAAGTTCATGGTTTATGGAGATACTGAGGAGTAATTAAATGCGATATTTAATAACGGGATGCTATATGATCATTTTTTGATAAGGAAATATATTTAAAAATATATTCTCTATTTTGACTATAAAACTGGATTAATGGGAATAACGTGATGGGATGGGAAGGACATGATGGTCTAATAAAAAAAAAACTGGAAGACTATAAATTTGAGTTATACGATTGACCTGACATACGAGTTTTTTAGGTACGAGCCACAAAAGAGCCGCTAGTTTGCTTCGACATACGAGTAAAATTTGAGATACGAGCTTTGAGCGAGTATGAGTTATCTAGAAAAATGTTAATGACAAAAAGATAATTTTTATCAATTGTGACAATGATTTGCCTACCATAAAAATATTGGTGTTTTGGTGATAGTGAATTGTTTTCTATTTAGTCATTACTCTATAAGATCATATCGAGAATTATTTAAACCACCATATACTTATATTTATTATTTTTATAGGTTTTCAATGCTTCAACATCGAAAAACTATTGTGTTCTTCTAAAAATTATTCATTCGATCCTTTATCCAATATGTGTCCTTTATCATGGTTCTTTTACAAATTAGCGTCTCCGCTTAATTCATTTTACCAAGTTTCATAGTTTTTGCCACCGTTTTAGCTTTTTGGCTGCTATATAAAAGTCGTAATGCGAGTTGTTTATTTTATTGTGCAGTTTACTAACTTGCGGTAAAACGAAAGTTTAAAACTCGATGTGTGCAAAAGAGTCCCAGGATAGGTAAAATGTGGAAAGTCTGAAAGATTTTCCGAGTCTTTGAGTCCTGCATATATACACACACCATTGTAAAACTGATGTTGTGTACTTGGACACGACTTCTTGTGCTCCGAGGAAAGAAAGCAAAAATGAGATCAGCTCGGATGTGGATTTTTTCCCTTTTTCTGGTGTTTTTCGTTCTTCCGTTGAAATTGCAAACATGTTGACAGGCTAGGAGAGCACCATGTAGGAAGGAGGAACTCCTTACCAATTGCTGGGCGATCATTCTCAAGTCATGAAGGGAAGATTGTTTTTGCCAGAAAATCCGACTTACTAATTTTATGTTTTCTAGATGTTTTAAATCATCTTGAATTGCCAAAAATGTGTGTATGTGATCCGGAATTTTATTGTAACAATTTGCAAGGTTGCTAAATCTCTATTGTTATTAACTTCCCGTAGGGTAAGTTATAGTAATCGCAAAAAAATCGAAAATGAAAATTTTTATATATCTTTACGTTTCAGAGGTTCTGAACATTTTGGCATACCTTAGAAAAAAATGGATGTATGTGTGTGTGTGTGTGTGTGTGTATGTGTGTGTGTATGTGTGTGTGTATGTGTGTGTGTATGTGTGTGTGTATGTATGTACGTGTGTGTATGTATGTGCGGATACAAATTTCGTCGACGATTTCGGGAACACGGATAAACCGATTTGAATAATTCAAAAAACATTCGATTCGTATTGATAAGGAGACGTGCTGATTAGTTTTTGGCGAAGGCAGGCTAGCCGTTCCAAAGATACGGGGCAAAAAGTGCCGAAAACGGTAACTCAGTTTTTAAGAGAACGGAGCGTCCGATTTGAATAATTCAAAAAACATTTTACTTGTATTGACAAGATGAAGATTGATTAAATTTTCATGAAGGCAGGTCTAACGGTTTCGGAGATCAAATGAAAAAAGTAAAAAAAAATGCCATTTGGCGGCCAAAAATGATCATTAGACATATGCACATCAAATTATCAGATATTTTATAGAGATTTTAACAATAAGTATGAATTTGGTTTACAGTCCTATGGGTTCCGTACCAGTGTTTACGCGTTAGGCGGCGACGTGGCGCTTTACGCTCTTTGATAATTCGTCTTTATGCAGTTAAAGCAGTACGATTGCTTTGAAAAAAAGTTTAGATCTTTCAAAATATGTCACAATAAGGAAAATTTTTTTTTTTCAAAAAAAAAAAAATAAAAAAAATTTTTTTTCGAAAAAAAATTTTTTTTCAAAAAAAAAGTAATTTTTTGTCCAATTTATAGTTTTTCAAAAATCTTATTTTTTCGAAGTAAAATTTTTTCAAAATTGTTAATCGTTTTTTAAAAAAAAATAATTTTTGGTACGGGAAGTTCCAGCAATTTGCCTTAAGGCACGATGCCTTAATTGCCTTAAGACAGAATTCCACTTACAGCTAGTTGATCATGACCTTGTAAATTCCTTGTAAGTCTGATGATTGACATCAGAGATGAAATTAAGAAAGAATGATGTTACATATAATTATTTATTCCAAACTATAACATTAAATTTCATAACTCTGCTAATTGGTAAATTTTAGGTAACCCAATTTCTGATGGCATTTTTGGAAGGTAATATGTTGTACTATGAAGATCTGATTAAATTTCGTAATTTTAGTTTTTTTTATATTTAATCATTACATCTGCGCTCGGTACCTTTTACATTTAATTATTACATACGTTTTTATTCTTGTCTTTGCCTTCTAAAATGAATGACTCCTACAGTCACTCATTTATTTAGTTTAGTTTTAATTTTTATGTGCAATACCTGCTAATGTAAATATTTTATTATAATCTATTTTTTAATTATATAAAGTAGTTCAGTGTATTTTACCCATGTACAATGAACTTCCACAATAACGATGTGTAATTTACTAATATTCTAATCCGCCAATGATTACATGGAAGCGATCTCTGTAACCTGCTCACATAAAGCAATGAATTGGAGCGAAATGAGAAAAATCCGCCATAGAATTCACGAACAAAACCAATACTAGAATAAGCTTCGGTCGTCGTTCTATTTATTTTCTGTGCTCAATCAGGCAGTAGGATCTCGTACACCCCGCCAAGTCTTCTATTCCACATATTAGAGATACAACAGATCTTTGGATAGCATTTTCCCGTCGAGTGTTTTATGTCGGTGCCGTTTGCATGTCTGAGATATTTTTCAGATTCCAAACGATATAGTCTTTGTTTGTAAGTCAAATCTACCAGCTGAAGCAATGGGACATGAGAGTACGTTACTTTTACTGTTCTGAACTCTGAATTCAAACTATTCAACTGTTTGCTCTAGGAAAAGTAATGCAACATCAAATTCCTGGCTGCTTCGCATTCGAATGGAAATACATGTGCAAAGAAACTATAAACATGGGAAAAGGGTTTATAAAATCATTTTCTACAGTCCAACCAATATTACATTTTAGATTCAATATTTTTAATCACTTCGGATATGAAAATTACTCTCATACCACTTAAAAACTTTTACAATATCCTTCATCTGATGCAATTTAACTTTTATTTGTCTTTAACAATTGGAAATGAAAATTGAATAATATTTATACAGAGAACATTTTCGAATTGCATGTACTTTTTCCCTCGATCCGAACTTTTCTACAATGGCAGAAACACAGCATTTATAGAAGAGAAAACAATAATATTTTAAAGATAAGTAAAACTTATGGTTAGCTTCAAATTATTTCCGGAACACAAACACGCAACAGTATCAAAACACGTTGCAGAGTATTGGAAAGCCGAGCTATCGGAAATTCACATCCGAAAGCTAGACAGTAACAATATCATATATAAAAATCGTTTGGTAAAACAAAAAAGTCGATAGTCAAAGAAACATTTATCAAATCGATGGAGCAGCAAATGACTTCTCCGATACAAGATGACAAATTGCCGTGGGTGGAAAAGATAGATATTGGTAAAAGACATAGATGTGTATTTTCATAACAATTGTTTATTTTTCATTCATAATAATTATTGATTTTGTTTATATAAATCTACTAAATGTTACTTAACGAGAGTAGTGAATTACTCGTTTTGGATTGGCGAATGCATTTTATTTTAAAATTTTGCCGAACAGATTCTTCAGCAGAATTTCATTTTCAACAGAATAAGTTACTAATTATTTTTATTAACTTTGCTATCAGAGTAAGGTATAGTAATTGCAAAAAATAAAATATGAATTTTTATGGACATTTTTACGTTTTAGAGGTTTCTAAACATTTTGGTATACCTTAAAAAAAGCATTTGTGTGTGTGTGTGGTATGTATGTATGTATGTTTGGATACAAATTTTTGTCCACGATTTCGAGAGCACGAATCAACCCATTTGCCGATTCAAAGGACATTCGATTCGATTAATGGGGACACATGCTGATTAGTTTTGGCAAAGACAGGTCTAGCGGTTTCGGAGATCTAATGAAACAAGTTAGAAAAAATGCCACTTGGCAGTTAAAAATGATCATTAGACAGGTGCACATCAAATTTTCAGATATTTTATAGAGATTTTGATATTAAGTACATATTCTGTATGCGTTTTTATGGATTTCGTATCATTCTAAAGCTCTATTTTAATTTAAAAAAATGATGGGATATAGTCTACAACGAAGATTCTGAATATGTGATTTTTTTTAAAAACTCATCATAATTTAATACATGCCTCTTGGCGGTTAAAAATGATCATTAGACAGATGCACATCAAATTTTCAGATATTATATAGAGATTTTAATATTAGATACAATTTCGGTTCACATTTTTATGGATTCCATAACATTCTAAGGCTCCATTTTAATAAAAAATAATGTGATTTTGTCTACAATGAAGTGTCTGAATGTTATTTTTTTAAAACTTCCTGTTTTCTATATAGAATATCGTGTTATTTAACACATATTTTCTCGTTGTTAATTAACCTAGTGTTGTGGTATTTAAATAGTTACCTATCAATCAGTTAGAAACATCTGTGAGGTAGCCCTGGTTCACCTAAAGTTCACTAATTTTTTTTCCTAATTTTAATATCCAATATATATTTATATTTCCATAACTTAATTCCAATAAATTCTTCCCGTCCCATGTTTCAAATGCCAAAGGAGTCCGCCGTAAAAGTAGCATGAGGCCCGATCTTCGAGCACAATGGGGCACATTGGAGGCTCTCTCGGCGCTCTCCTAATGTCCCCGGGAATATAATGAATTGTTTGTGTGATTTGTCTGATATGTCGGATACCGACCGTTTTCACGCATGCATGGAGCTCTAGATGAACCACATTTCTCTTACAAAATCTGTCATGTTGCAGTTATCATTATAGAAGACAGTAGAGAAATGAAATATGATACGTTGTAAATAATAAAAATACATTTTTTATTATTTCTAAAAATTTCATATTTACACTACATATTGATAGTCGAAGAGATTCCTTTACCAAGGTCCTTCACCCATTTTATTTACCCGAACAGTATCAAATACTACAAATGTATATAGCAGTCGAGTAATCTAACACTGTCCGTTTGATGTAATGGCAAAGGACCTGGTGCTATCACTCCAGGACACTGTGAATAAATATTCCCGCAGGTGTTTTCAATCCGAAGATCTCTATAAAATCGAGGAGGATAACCGAGATGGGAAGCAATATCTCTTTGCCCTGTAAAAGGACGAGATAAAGGATAGTTAAATGAAAAAAAACTTATCTAATGCATTGTTAAGGAATTAAAAAAATTATATGTGAAATCAACGTTATCTAGAATTGGTATAAAATTTTAAGTTTCCCGAAGTCATTGGTTGAGCCAGAAAATCCGATTTACTAATGTTTTGTTTTTGCGGTGTTCCAATCATTCTGAATAGTTTGACACCAAAATTGTAAAAAGCATGTGTTTCAAGCCAAGATTTTTATTTTTTGCAATTGTCTCAAAAATTGCTGTTTAAATTTTAGAATTTTAAACACCATTCGATGAACTCGATATGGTATTGATTTGTTTTGTGAAATGATCGTCTGATCCGTTTCTTCAAGATAAGCATTAAGTTGAAATATTTTCCATCTACGTTTGCGCTAAAAATTCTGACGAATTTTTGAAAATCCAAATTCGAATTTCGTTTATATTTCTTATGGTTATTAATTTTATTATTCAAAGTTTAACAACTACTGTTGGTTCAAAAGTTATGTTATATTTTTTTCGACAATTTTAAGGTTGGGCTCAATAATTGAGACTAAAAACGATGACGTTACACCAATTAATATTGTCTAGAGACCCAAGTAAACAATGGTTTACATATGAAAGAGTTCCACGGTCTATTGACTTGCAATCATAAAATAACAATATAAACGGCATGATTAATATACTTTATTATATCCGACGAAAAATATCGGTAGAGACAGCTGAAATGAATAATGCAAATTATTAAAAGTCATATACTTCAATAGAAATAATGAGATTTTTCTCTAGACTACAGTAGCATTATTATAATTCACTTGAACTTATAGGTAGATCAAGGACTTTGAAGATGTAAAAAACTGGCGCGATAAAACTTTATAATCCAGAACTAATACTTCTACACCAAGGATTCGCACTTGGGAAACTTATCAAATCGTTGGATTTTTTCCCAGACTTATATAAGTGTAAAAAGTGCATTTACGTAAATCATTATTCATAGAGTTTCATCAAATGGCTTTTCAATCTTTAAATCGGTTCAGTCGTTTTTTGAGAAAACTACGACCAAAAGTCAAGCTTTGACTTGCACACACCTTAACACACTTTTTCAAGATTGACTTGAAAAAAATAGAAATTTTCAAATTGGTTTTTCTGGCGAAAACACAATCTTCTCTTTCTGATGTTATATATCAAAACGTCCACAATTTAAATAATTATTAATAATTTTATCTATCATGGTACTTGATTGCTGATAATTATTTCTCAGCACTACCTGCTGAAAAACGCAAAAAAAATATGGTAACATTTATTACTATAATTAAGTATGCAAATTCAATTTCTCAAATAGTTTTTCTGTAGTTGACACGTCCAAGTTTCAATTAATCATTATGTAATTTGGATTAAAATTTAACTTACTTCTTGTTAGTATTAATTGGTTACACCATACATCCAGCTATTAGCGCCATTTTCAATGTTCTCATTCATGAATACTGATTAGTTTTTATGTAATCGAACAAGATTGGTAATTGATCGGGTTCTGTTACTTCTAAGATTTATATTCATTCATTATTTTCTATCCGAGAAGGTTTTTTCTACCGGTTTATCTTGTATTCTCACGGTCGGCTTTTTTATTAATTATTTTTTTCGTTTTTCTAACAACGTAATCAGATAAATTTTAAAATAGATTATGTCGTTTTGTTTTGGCTCAAGAGTATAAAGTGATCTAAATATAAATGAAATGTTTTGGTGTCACAGCAAGAACTAGAACTTCCGTTCTATATCAATACTGTTGCGTATTATAACATTTGGTTTTTTCAAGAAATTTATTATTTTAATGGGACATGTGTCCTTCAAACTGGACCTACATATGTAGGATTAGAAAATGACATAATTTTAAAAGACGGTGAAATACTGCAGATGTGTTTAAAAATGATCTTGTGAAATTTGATTGATATTAAACATTTTTCACAAATTTTTAAGTCAATTTTTTTAATAAATTATTATTGAAATTTAATTAAAATGTGTTATTTGTGATTGTAATGAATATCACTAATATTAAAAACAGAATAGATTTTTATTTTTCATGTTTTTAATATTGGGATAAGCAAGATGCAAGGATTTTTTTTACTAGTACTTACTTTTTTTTACATATATATACTTTTACAACACTGTTAGATATTTTAGTTTTTAGACTTAATTATAATTCCATTGAATTTGAATTGAATGAATGAATTGAATAAAGTCTAAGACTAACTCAAAAATATGGATATTATAGATGGATAGAGAGCTTTTCCATAAATTATTCTTTATTCAATTGCATAGTTGAGCTTGCAAAGCTTTTATTAATATTTTAATTAAATTTGGTTTCGCTAATTTAATTGAAAATCAATATTTTAACAATTCAATGAAGATTTTATTAGATATCGATATTTTTGATACACTTGGTTTAAATTGGAGCTGATTCGCTCCAATAAATGTTAAGCCCTAGTATTAGACTCTATTAATATTTATATCTAAATTTATTTATAAAGGGTAATAAAAAGTTATGTAAAATTTGCTAAATTTTACTTAATAGCTCTATTAAAACCTCATAAAGTACGTAAAATCAAATCATATAGTTTTTAGTGAACCCAGACGTCCAATCACTGGATTGGCATTCGATTTAGACATTCTAAGTACTACCTCAAATTTTTGGTTGTTCCATGTAGAATTGGTGCAGATATTTAAAAAAATATAAAAAAATAAAAGCAAAAAGGAAACATTGTTAATTTAAACGCTCTATTTTAATCGAATAATATTTATATTATACACATTCCTTAAAACTACTTCAGCAATTAGCTTTATTTATCTTTACCGTATGGGCTATGGCCTATCACCATATAAGTTTTCTCAAATAAATCTAAAGTTCGCCCAAATAAATCTTTCATAAATCTCCATCCAGCATTAAGAATAGGTCTCCTGTCACAATACAAAAGTTTAGTTCAGCAAAATCATACATTTCTCATATATCTCCTCCAAGACCTGATGGCCCGCGGACCTCTCGCGATTTCTTTGTCAAGCGCTTATTATTATTCATTCCCATATAGTATACCTTGCCGTGTTTTGCAATCTTGGAACAGAATCTCTGACCCAAGCAGAATTTTTGACCCTCTACGGGTTATTAGATTCCGATGCTGATCATGACGAATCTGAACACTGCACGGTATGAGGTTCTGCTTTGTCATTAAAAGTAATGCAAGGTATTATCGGTCATCTTTACGGTTAATCTTAAATATTATCTTTTGGTTTGAAGATTTAGGTCGATATTACTGGAAAAATTCGTTTGAGAAATGGAAGTAGGAAAATTTTTGATGCTGGTGCATCGCCTTGATTAACTTGTCTTGAAATCATGGTTGATGTATGACTAGTTAGTGGGTCAAAGTGATGCCTTGATTAATTTTTGTAATTTAATTCAGAATCATCTTAAACTTATGATATAAACTTGTTTTGTAATCGTAGATGATGTATGATTATATTATATTATTGGTTCAAAGAAATGACTCGAATTTGAATAAAAAAAAGAATTTTTGTAATATTTAATGTTTTCTTATTAAGATACTTGAATTTGCATTGCTTAATATTTATAACTAATGCATATGTAAATTGATATATTTTATGATCATAAACATTTATGCTGTACAGTAGTAAATTTGTAATTTTACATATTTGAAAGGATTATTTAAAATAATTTATTACATTTAATGCATGAATTCAATGTTATAATATAATATTTGTCTTGGTAAATTATCTGAAAATCATTATAAGAGTTCTTGTTTAAATTTTACATCCCATTTTCCATATTATTTATATAACTAACTAATAATTTTTAAAATATTGTTACTTTATCTCACGATTAAAAAAAGATAAACAGTTACTTCTACTTATTATTAGTTTATATTATATTGTTTATTATTAGAATAAAATTATTAACTAATTGTTTTTTTTTCTATTACAGGTAAGTGACTCATACTTGACTTCTACATTTTGTTCTGGGTGTTGTCAGACGGAAAAAGTTTGGTAAATACATAATTTTATTAAATATTCAATATTACATTATATTATGACTTTTTGTATATTATAATTATAAATTACCATGTGGTTTTATGAACAAATAAAATCGAATTGATGTTTTCTTATAAATCTTGAAAGAACCCTGTTTTAAGATATTATTTTGGTCATTTGGGGTTCGTATTGCTGTGGTATCAGCCTAGTTTTGTAACCAGCTTCTTGGATAATCTGATATCAAGCAGTAGTAATATACATTTTCACTTGAAAATATATAAAAATAGTTTCTAACTAAAAATAGGTCTTCCATGCAATTCTGTATTGAGTTAAAAATATATCGTCACTATTAGTCAAAACGTTAATAAGAAAAGTCCATGTATTATCACAAAAGCTCATTCTGATTCTTGTTTTGAAAGATATTTGTTCAAATCTTCAATTTATATACATAAATTGATATTTGAAATTTATTTAATTAGTAAAGTTTCCAACGTTCTGTATGATTATCCATAAGTTCAACTTCATTTTACCCCAGTCCCACCTAATTTCGATCCTTTTTGACGAGAACTCATCCGTCGTCCGAGGTTGCACATGATGTCAGTCCTTTACATTATTATTATCTCTCTGTAACGGTAAATAATATCTGTCTGGATGATAAACAAGACGGATGCTATTCTAATTTCTATTGTGCAAGCGACGGTATATTAGAGATTTCGCTGGAATATTCATCAGCGGTTCGCGAATTCTCCAGAGTCACGTGTGTTGTATTACATCTATTTTGGAAAACACAGAACGAAATTCATATATCATTACTTTGTTTAAAATTGCTACATTATTTTAATTTAAAATCATATGTGCTGACGTTTAATTATAAACTCCAAAATTTTATTCTAAATCCATCTTCCCTTTGCCTACAAATATTTGATTTGATCCTGAAATATATAGGATTTATTTACTCGTTCAATAGAATGATATTGTGGCAGCAACACCAATAAATAAATCTTGTCAACGATCACAATGCGGTAGAATCCTCAAAACGCAGATGCGGGAACAATGGGGTCCTTTGACCCGCATATCATTCAGTCTCATTTGTAGTTTTGGTGTTATTTTTGTAACAATGATACTCGGACGAATTGGCAGATGTTTTTGCTAAGTAGGTGTGCATGTATTATAAGAACGGCGCGTGGCTTTCTTAACCACCTTGACAAATTTAAACGGATGTAATTTTTTTTAATGGAGGACAAAAACTTTGCAAAATATACTTAAAAAATAATTTGATACTTTATGCACATTTATCCGATTTTGGCAAAATTTCTATTTTACACATTTTCTCTATAAATAAATACTATTATACTCATATGCGTAGGAAATATAAATCAATTTTCCATTTTATATTTTACGAAGTACTAAACTAATTTCACCACAATGACAACTTGCTAATTTATATCATCGACGTTTTTAATGTACTATAGAGAAATTTATTGTTTAATTAGCACATAATATATAATTTCTCATTGACCCACTAGATATTAATCAACCAGAACCGAACGCTGTAATTAGAATTATTAAATTATGAAGCGCTATTGCGATCCAAATGATAGTGTTTGGAATAATTTTCAGTTAAATTATGATCAGATATAGTTGATAATAATCAGTTTTAACTAGAATAATATATTTTTTTTAATAAGAATATGATTTTAAGTCATTTAAGCTGTCTTGGCTTTTTATAAAATGGCCCAAATAGTTTTTGTATCTATATTTGATATATTATCAGATTTTTTTGTAAATGAAATATTTTCAACTTAGGACAGTAATGCTAGGAGGGATATTTCAATTGAAAAAAAAAATTTCAAAATAAAATGAATATCACTACTGCTTGATATCAGGTTATCTAAATCGTGGACTCGAACTTTGTTTACAAAGTCAGGCGCCAATCTTAAGGTGCTGTGAACCCCCACGTATTAACGCATAATATTGGTACCAAATTATCAACTTCAAGTGTATTGATTGTTCGTGTATTAATTAATATATTATTTGAGCATTTAATAAATATTTTTATTAACATTTCTATGAACGAGGTTTTCCAATAAAGTTGCATAATTCAACAATTCCATTCAGAATGGCTTGCAGCACAGTGTGGTCGGCTGGGCTGGGCGCAATGCTAAACTGTAAATACTCTAAAATTTATAATTACACATTCAATTGTATTCCTCACGTATTCCCGTAATTAACTGAAGTCGCGAATAGAGGCAGAATAATGGCAAATAAATGCTAGTTTATAATTGTGCCCGCGGTTATCACAGAAACCTAGCCGCAGGCGAATGCAGGGAATACACACAATTTCCCATTAAGTAAATAAAACATTACTATCTAAAGCAGACTGCTTGCTCTTTGGTCGGGTTTAATTCGCGAGAAATAAAAAATGGAGCTTGGATGGAACTCAATGAAAACTTGCTAACGGAATTTCCAAAAGGCGCCACTTCGTTAACGACTTTTGTGCCTTGACGTGCACAACGCCGCCTTACTCACTCCTCGAGATGTACACAAACGAAAGAAGTATTTATCTTTCTTTATTTTGCTTCATTTGTACTCTTAAAGAATCGTTTTGGTAAGAATGAGTTTTCTTATTTCTTTTTCTCGTCAGTCGATTGAGGCGAGTTTTTTTTTCTCCTATAGTTCGAAAGTGTCACTTTACAACCCCAGACTCAAAATGAGTTTTTTTAGTTTTCTATTGATTGGGGTTGTACAGCTGGTCGAGATTATTTGATATGGCCTGGCAAGATAATCGGCATGATTTGCAGATTTTTTGGAATGGTGAGGAAGTTGTTTACGTCAAATTGTGACATGATTACTTTATATATCCGTAGGGTAGGCATCACGCATTTGTAATGGAGAGTTCGCACACCTGCTCTTTATTAATGCAAAGGATTAGAGAGATTTTTATAGGTATAAATGTAGGGATGAAGACTTTACAACATTAACGTTATATTCAGAATATAATTATTATAACTGAGACAATATAGTGAATTGAGGCTGTATAATGAATTGAAGTTGATTAAAACGGAATGCAGACTATTTATGAACTGAGACTGATGACGAATTGCCTAAGTTAGTGTTACCAATGGGGTGGATTTTTAGTAATATCAATCCTTTACAAATATCACGTGTATTTTCCTAATATTGAAGAAAGCCATAACATTGCACATAAACTACGATTTTCCATCCTAGAACTTCATAAAACTGCAGCATCTTGCTCAATAGCGCATAGTTTATGATTTATCTTTTCTGATATATCATAATTTGACTTAAATTACGTAATAAAAATGTCACAACAATGACCGTATAGAATAAGAAATCAGAAATACAGTTTCCGTACAAAATGTATGTGAAGCATGCAAGTCACAATAACATGTGTATGAAATATTGTGCAAAAAAAGTCGCTCGTTGGGGAAACAATAATCGTGCATATTGCAATGGCATTAGCAGTGCAAAACTAACAATTTATAGGTAATAACGTTTGTACAAGCATTCTCATTCGGAACAGTAAAAGCCAAACGTTGCTAGTTAACGGACATAAATTATAACATATGCGTCGGTAATGAGCCCTGGTATCGTTTTTGCGATCTTGGAGTGTTGAGGTTTTTATTGCGATTAGTTCAAAAGAACGTATTTAAATACATAATTAAAACACACGAGAATAACACTTTGATGCTATTTTATTTTTTGTCCTTACACATTTGAACGATTTGTTAGTATTATCCATTAGGCCATATCTGCATGGTAGACGAAGCGTTAATTAAGGCAAAGATAATTGCAATTTTATGAGCCTGGGATTCTTTTATAGCATACGAATAAAATCACTCTTTGATGTAGATGTAAATTATACTTGTTTTATTTTATTATGACAACAAAGTAGCCACTTATGTACTTCGTGTATATATTCTTTCAAGGGTAAAATTAATATTTAAGACACAGCTTTAGTTTTTTGTATATGAAAATAGTTTCTATAATATTCATATATATCATATAAGATCATATAATTTATATTAGTTTATATTTATATAATTGATATCAGCTGGTCAGGTTTTTTGTCCCTTTTTATTTTTTTACCTAATATGATAATACATCACCCCTGAATCTATTATCACTTCACCCACAATATACTTTTTTCGTAGAATAATTGAGATAAGTGTTTTGATAATTGCCTCCACAAGCACTTAATAAAAGTACCGCCTTTATACCATCAATTTACCAATATATAGGGTTAAATGCTATCTCGTATATCACTTTGTATGAAATGCACGTGCGCCCATATGTGCAACACTCATACAAAGGAACAAACTAGGGTTAGAATGATTCGAAAGTTATAAAAAATAAAAATAATTGCTCAGTAAATCAATTAAATTAGATATAATTTTTATTGCTTTCGTCACATTGCTTTGGTCAATGAGTTAAACTTTTTTTTTATCTATGGATTTGATTTATATCCTACGTGATTTACTTGGTACATTCATTGCTCTACCGATTAAAGAAAAATTAAATTTATTAAAAATTATTATCTATAGACTATATGAAATGTATGTATGAACTACAAGAATAGTGAAATACAATTGTAATAATTACTTGCCCCTTAATTTTGATATAAGATTTTTAACATTCTTATATCTATTTTCATGAAGAATCCTAATTTTAACTCTCTGACTCTCTAATCTAAGCATCTTTATTGCTATAATTTCTCTATAATTGACATCCTATAATTTTAATGAGCACTTGATGTTCTTTAACTGATTAAATTTTTAGATATTTAGTTAATTAATAATGTGGTTTATCAGCAATTTGGTTTATATGTTTTGAAAAATTATCAAAAAAATCACATACTAAGAATTACCATATTTATATTTATAGTAGTTATGCTTGCAAACCTTAGCATTTCACCAGGGACATTATTTGAATGAATAATATTACAAGGATGACAAGAAACTGTTGCATATTCCTTAATGATAAGGTTTTTATTAATATCTCTATAAAAGAATGATTAATTTTTAATGATTTATTTAGAAGACATTTAAGTTCAAAAAACTACGAAAAGAATTGAGAGTCTAAATTCGAATTAATCTTATAGACAAAAAGTCAAAATTATTTTTTGTTTATAATTAATATTTTCATTATAAATTAAAAATGGATGTGTGTGTGTATGTATGTATGGATACAAATTTCCAGTCACGTTTTCGGGCGCACGGATCAACCGATTTGAATGGTTCAAAAAACATTCGGATCATATTAACAGGGAAAAGAGCTGATTAGTTTTTGGCAAAGGCAGGTCCAGCAGTTACGGAGGTACGGTGCAAAGAGTGCAGAAAATAGAAATCGAGTTTTTGAGAGAACGGAGTATCCGATTTGAATGATTGGAAAAACATTCAATTTGTAATGATTGGGAGAAGTATTCATTCGTTTTTGGCAAAGGCAGGCCCAGCCATTTCGAAGATACGGAGCTAAATGTGCAAAAAATGACAGTTTTTGAGAGAACTAAGCGTCCGATTTAAATGATTCGAAGAACTTTCTACTTGTCTTAATAAAATAATTGATTTTGGAAAAAAAAATTTCAACTTTTTTTAAAAATTTTTTAAAAAATTTTTTTTTTGTATATCGAAAATATTTCAGATTTTATTTTTAATTCTGACTATAGTTCTAATATACTTTAAACAAATAATTTCAACTTTGCAATTTAGTTTATATAATTCTTATAAATATAAATAGACAATGTTACAATATTAATAATAATAATCTATTTGAAAATATTCAGAATTCCTCGAACATTTTGTTACGGTACGGGAAGTTCCAGCAATTTGCCTTAAGGCACGATGTTACCCACCCTACTAGTTTTACTTTGAATTTTAAATGTATAATCTTCGTCTTGCTCAATTTTGAAATAAAATAGCTGAAGCAAGTACTATAATTAGCTTGATAAAGTTTTTTCAATATTGAACAGGTTTTACTTATGAATGAATCAATTGATAAATAGATTAAGCGAATAGATATCATTAATGTAAAATATTTTGGACATAGAGTGCTCTATATCCAAAATATTTCATATTTTGCTATAAAATATACCCTGAATGCATTCATTATATCCTGCCTTTACAAAATTCTAGTTCAAAGTACTAATTATTGTTTGTCAATTTGAAACACACCTTACTTATGACTAAAAAATGAGTTCATAAATATATGTCAGTGACCATATCACACCTTTCCCAGCTCAAACCCAATGACCATTCTCATAAAATATTTCATATTAACAATTTAAATAATATACCCTCCTCGATGTGTTATATTGTACCTTTACCATGCGGAACAACACTTGGCTGTGTATCTGTTCCTCGGCCACCTGGTCCCGGCGATATCATTGTCTCCCCGCGTCATGTTACGATTGTAGGGACAGCCGGTCGGCGGCGCGTACCGGTTTTGATGGATGCGAACGCCGAATGATCGGAAGCCCCGCAACCGCGGCGTGCAGTGTTTTAATTCGTGTTACAACTGATTTCATAATCAAAATATTATTTGTCGAAACGTGGAGGTAGACGACGGCGAATCAAATATTCAAAATGAATACTCTGCGGCGTTTGTTTTAATTGTTTTATGGTCGTGACGAAGAGAGGATAATAAAAGATTGAATATTACATTCAGTTTTAATAATTGTTGTACGAGTATAACTTGAAGCTTCTTCAATATACTTTGATTGTCTTCATGTTATTAACAGCTATCAGAACTACGTGATCTATGAGCTATGTTTGCCATCATACTTGCTAACCTAGAATATCCTAAGAAAATACAGTACGGACCAAATATTGTGCAGTTGGTTCGATTTACCCTTTTAGTCTTTACCATCTTTTAACATACACATTTGCTTCAGATTCTTGTGATTATTATTATATTTTCCATTATCTATTTGATCGTTAGTTCAATTTTATCATGCCAGATATAATATAATATATATTATAAGTTTCCCTGTTTTCATTCCAGGAGATGTATAGCTTCATTTTGGAGTTTCGTACGGCACCCTGATATTTGTTTTTCCACTTGTAAAATATTGTCCCTGCACTGTAAAATTCTTGTAGCATTATCATTCGTCGCGTCCGGGAGCTTTGCATCCGGCGCAATTCGGAATTCTCTTGTGAATTTTCATAAAATCATGCAAATGTTTGCAGAAAAATTGTTGTTCGTCACGAAAGTCGATGGTAAAGGACAATTGTGAATTTGATCGAAGATTTAATAAAATAGCTATATATATATGGGGAATATTTTTCGTTCAGTTTATGAAAAAAATTATTTACATATATGAAAAAATGAGTTAAAGCTCTAAAGAACATTTAAACTTGCTCTTGGGAACAACAAATTAAACTGAAATCTGTAAATGCAAAATAAAAATAATCATTCCTATTTCTATATATTACCCTCTCTCAACAATGACCCATCTTGCATGTGTTCGTCCATTGCGCAATGGGAATCGAAACAAATGATAAAATTCCTGCATTTTAGCAGAACCATTAAAATAACGGAATGTGTTCAGCACTAGCCGGATAGAATTAATAACTCGGCTCTCTGTTAACGAGCAAAATATTAACAAAGCAACTGGATAAATAATTAAAAAGGAACAGAATAGGAGGAACGAATGTCTGAATGTAATGACCATCGGTAGCTGGAACGAAATTTATTATTGCGGAGAGAAATTTTATTATTGGAAATTATGCGTTATAACTGACGATAAATTGTAGTCTATGAGCATAAAAAGTCGGTTAATTACTCGTACTTTTAATATATCGTGTTAGGCGTTCTTCTATCAGTTGTTTTCATAATAACGTAAGAAGCCTTATGATAGAGTAATAATAACATTACACATTATTACACATTAAAATCTACTAAATTTATTTTCCAATTATCTGTCTCATTTAATATTTCTTACATATGATGACATACAACACAAGTGATATTTGCAGCAATACGGTACTTCTGCATAGCCGTAAAATCTGAAACCGTCCTTAATCGTGTTGCATATAATTCGTGTTTAATTGACATGCCCGCAGTGTTAGTAATTATTATTAACGATCCCGTTTTGATTTTACGATCGTTTCGAAGATTGGTTTTATGACACTGCATCCACAATTTAAAACTGATAAACCGCATTAATCAGTACAGGAAATCTATAACATCTTTTTAATACCGACGACGACAGTCGACAGAAAACCTGCTTCATTTACCCACCCAAAAAATCTAGGAAATATGAAGTGACTTTAATACAAAAACATAGCTCATATGTACTCGCGAAACTATTTTTTCATATCGTTGAGGTACGTAATAATAAAATTCCAGAGTTATGAAATAACTCTATTTGATATTGCTCAAAGTGCGCAGACATTTGTTGTCAAAAGACATGTTCAAACATTAGATCACTTTTGAGTTCGCAGCTGACTGTAGGAAATGTAAATATAATATTAAAATTTGAATAAAGAGACTCGTGAATGTACGGGGATACATGAATATGTTATGTACAATTTCTTTGTGTTATTACTCAAATGATAAAATATTAAGGAGACACATAGAAAATTGAGTTTTAATATTAACAATACTCTAAGTAGTGTACGAAATTTAACGTGACTGCTTATATACATAAATTATAAATTATCAGTATTTGAAACAGTTTTATGTATTCAGAAATAAGGGGCCATATTCTGCCATAAAATAGAACAATGTTATGTAGCAGTTTTCATGCAAAATGGTACTAAATACTGTCAAAAGCCATGTGGTTGCTGTGCAGTCAGGCGTTTTAGATAGAAAACCTACCCTAGAAAACGCATAAATATCGAAAAAATAAGGTTATCATAACTGCATATTTGTAGTGTGGATTGAGAACATGCGTGTAAAGATGGCATTTTTGAGCCTTGCCATAACATTGGTCTATTTTATGCCAGAATCAGCTTCTAAGTTTATTTTTATTAAATATATTTCTACATAGGTGACCCTGACGTCAAAATTATTTCCACAATCTCATTAAGGAGTATATGGATGGAACAATAAACTAATGATACTTTTATAATAAAATGTCACGTGAATGTGATTGCAAGGAAATATATATGTAAATTCAAAATCGCAAAAAATACGGACACAGTAAAACTACATTCGATCTTTTACATCATTCTCTGCACGCGAACGGTCCCCGCCCCCGAGTTTTTTCCTGCTGCACACAAATCGCTTACAAATAGCCAGATTTTCTGTGCATTACAAAAACATCAAATAGCCATCATTTCACGCGACCAGCTACCCTCTCGGAAAAAGCGAACTTCTTGATTCCCCCGTGTAAGAAAAGTTTCGTCTCCTCCAAGAAGTCGCGACGGCCGATAATAACGCAATATTTTGTTTCGGGACCGTTCCGTTTGTTTTTCCCGCTTTTCTTCGTTTTTCCTCGCCCGCCAGCACGCCCAGTCGACGAATTTCCGGCTGGGTGTCTGGTTACAGTTTTGCGTTGACAAAACTGTTCGTTCGGGTAATAAAAATAAGGGCACCGGGAAGAAATAAGACTGGTTGCGTTTTGTGTTTCGTGTGCGATAGTGTGGCTTTTTTGATGCCTTGTGGACGCTTTCATCAAGATTGTGATGGAGGACTTGGTACGTTTATAGGTATTGAGCGGTGGGCAGTGGGTAAATTCAATCGAACAGAAACAAACAAAATCTATCAAAACAAAGTTTGAACCCTCCGGAATGTAAAGTCCTAACCTGGTCAGCTCGAAATCAGGCAGTATGATATCAAATTTACACAGGAGGTTCTAGATATGAAAGATAGCTGCATATGAAATGAAATAATACTATTAAAGTATAGTCAAAATATGTCAGGTTTAAGACAACTACTGGGTTGCTTTCCAAACCAGCCAAACACTAAGATTTCAAAGTAATTACTAAAGGTCCTCGTAATATGAACATCACAACAACCTTATAGGACTAATGAGGACTATTACTTAAATTTGATTAAATAATCATAAAATCAAAAACAATAAAATTTTTCATTTACCTTTGATGATTTTTTCTTCTGGTTAAGTATCTCAAAGTTATAGCCATGTCCCACACATGTTCAATTTTATGATTAATTATCCCACAAATTGCTTTTCCCTAAGATTTTTATACCGTCCATAACAAAAGCCCTTAAACAAAGAATTTCTCATATACGGCTCAATAAATGTAAGTGTTTATGGGTGTTCTTAAATTGGGGCCATTTATTTGTTTACTAACACTTATATGTATAGTAATATAATAGCACAAATTAAAGGTATGAAAAAGTCATTCTGGCCAAATATTTGAATAGAGATAATTAATGCTTGTTTTAGTAATTAATATATTCATCATTAGAAGATATAGATATATCTGTTACTATAATCGAATGAAATGAATTTTTTTGGAAGGATTTTGGAAATATTTTTTGAAAAATAGAGTAGTCTATGCAATTAAATTTATTTAACTTAATAGATATCATGTCTGGTATTTATTTTCTATATCGTATTTCTTAACGATCGCTCGTTCTTTATTTAATTAAATATAATCTGTAATAATACGCTCTTTCTGAAATTACATTTTCAACTTTTGTATTATTTTCAATGAGAGAAACTAATCGAGAACTTGTACAGATTGATTTAATATTTTTATTCCACATCGACGGTAATAGTTTAATTAAAACTTTTATAATTCTATATACGCAATAAAAATAGTAGATATTTATAAAATATCGTATATTAAACATTTTCTATCAAGAACTATTTTCATATTTCTACTTGAGCTTTTATTTATCTGTTCCTCCCCTAGTCGCTGCATAGTCGTAATGTGTTGTTGTTCTTATACATAGTTTCTGGAGTGTCGAAAAGTCCCATTTTAGGGGTTGTATTTTTTTCGTTCGTTCGGCATCTATTTCATAATCTCACCCCTATTTTTTGGATAGGCTTTTAGCGTGCATTGACCTATGACCCTGATTCGGAAAGCTGACGACAATGTGGTTAAAAAATATTCGCGAACGATATGGTGTTTGTGGGTCTCTACAAACGCCCACAAATGATAATCGACGTATCGAATGTGTTTTGTTAAGCTTTTGACACGAGTTGTGGGAGATGGTGATTTTTTTCTGAATTGCGAATAAAAGATTCAATGGCAAACATTACGTTTTGACCTCGAAAAAAAGACGACAGAAAAAATAGAAAAAATTGCAGGAACTTCTACATAAGTTTTTACTATACATATCACATTTATTTATTATATTGGTGATTACGTATATTGTTTTTAATATTTTTAATTCATAATAATTTATGAGATATACATTATGCAACAACCAGATTTATTTCATTTAAAGTATCCACGATTGTTAACTTAATATATATGTTAAAATCATATAATGTGGCAACTATCAATTAATATAATACTAATTAATTTCAATTTTAATTACATAATTTATTTATTTATTTATAAGCCGCAATCGATAATATTATATATTATTTCAGTCCCTTATTAAGCTTTAATAATATTGAATTTTGATAAATTATCATGTAATTATATGAGGCTATAATAAATAAATTACAGTATATCATCATTATAAATTTAATTATACGCAAACATTAAATTTTAATGCTTATGCTCTAATTGATACTAGTGCATTTTGTCACCATTTACAATTAATTTACCTTCACTAGAAATGGTATTTTTTACATTTTAATTAATTATTTTAGTTCTGTTTCCCTTTATTATGGCTTCACGAATACGTGTCTTAAAGTAATTTGTTGTAGAGGAATTGACTTTTTGTCTACTCCATGAAACCACTTTTATTTTTGGGCGTGTTTGCGAGTAATCGATAGGAACGCGTTTTAAGAATATATTTTTATAAAATAAATTATTTGAAAATTATTTTTATATAGTTATGAATAAATATTTGATTGTAATAAAATATTTGATTACAATTTAATAATAATAATATATTATTTATGTATTAATTTTTAGATAAAACTTTAAGCCCAAAATAATAAATTTAAAGTCGATTATTAGTAGTTAGTAAAATTACACAAACAATTTTTATTTTTATGAGATTGCAATTGAATTAACTTACATGATGATTATGAATGAATAACAGATCATGATGATTTGTTAAAAAAAAACAGTTAAAAATATAATTGTTTTAGTGACAAAGATAATATTGGACTTTTCTATCAAGCTTCCTAGAACGTGGTGCCTCAACTAATTTATTATGATGGTCTTCCAAGTTACAACTTAATGAGTTAGTATACCAAAATGTATTGAATTTCAATGGCAAGCAAATTTACAATATCATCATGAAATTAGATCAATGACAGCAGGCAAATACAGAACCCGCATGATGATTATATTGGAAATTGACTTTTGGCACAAATGATACAGTATAATTAGGGTGAATTCATTCAATATATAAGTGAAGTTTTTAAATAACGACACGGGTTGATTTTTCTTTGTTTTTGTTCTTAATTGTAATCAGAACTTAAGAGTACTGTGAGCTTTTGTGACAATTTTTAACAACGTCGTTTTTTAGAAGTCAATTCAAGGACTGGACTTTTTCTATTTGATACAGTTTTTCTCTAATACTGAAAACTTTTAATTAGATGTAGCAATGCCGGAGAAGGGCTATTTTCACCAGTAAACATATTTTAGATCTATATTTTCAAATAAATTTCGATATCACTACTGCTTGATCCTAGGATGTCCGAGGTGAATGTAGTTTTGAGTAAATAAATTCTGTATTATAATGCCTTTATTTTGTTTTGCGGATATTGGTGACAATAAAGAATTGAACATAATGCAATTCACATCCGACACCGAAAATACACATTCGTTCGGTACACATAAATAAATTACCATAAATTCACACAAGCATTCTGACATCTGTACATCAGTCGTGTTTCCGCCCACACATATCACGTTCAGGTGGTCGCATTACACAAATGCTAATCGTACTACATTTGTCCCATAGTGCTATTTTAAATAACAAAACAACAGAAACAATATACCACAAAACGCAACGTTTGCAAACAGTTTGCACTTGAACTAACAAACCATTTCAATTCCGAGACACGAGATACGAGATTCTGTATTGCTATATGGTAGATACAATACGATACGATTCTATATGGTCCCCAGATCCCACGTAGGTGTTGGCTCAATACCTGTGTATTATAAGCAATGAGACGTATGCTGGAATCAAAATGATCAACGAGGACTCTAATGAAGGAGTATGATGCACTTTGAATACTGCAGTTTAGAGGAGTGTATTATATTATCAATAGCTGCTGCGAGTTTCAAATGTGCCGATGCACAAGCTACCGTAATTTGAGGAAATTATTTCATCTGTATAATAGATATATACGTACATATATACATATTTTGTGCAAATATGTCGGCATCGTTTAAATATATGTTAATTATTGAACATGCATGAATAAACATAGGAAACGGTCATAATTTGCACAAAATCATTGATGGTGAAATAGAACTCAAATTACTAGAACCAAGAAGAAATTACCTGGTCCAATGACATGAAAATATGGAAGCAGAAGTTGAGGGTAATAAAGAGACGAAGGGGATAAAAAATATGGATCATTCATAGACTCATATTATGGACAGTAAGGACAGTAATAATAAGGATCATGAATAATTTTCATTTTTTTTAATGAAGGTTAATGATAAATAGTATTAAAAACAGTCAGCGCTTCTTAATAGTAGTGGGACATATCTAATCTGTAAAATGTAGAAATCAATCAATCTATCAGGTAAAAAAGTATGCATAGTAGATAAGTCGAGAGCAATGAGTACTTAGTTGCTATTAGGGAATGCAATACCGGTATACCGAATTACCGGTATTTTTACTGGTATTTATTCAAAAAATACCGGTATTTTCGGTATTTTCGGTATTTTTACATAAGCGCTATTTCATACATAATACCCTAAAGTTTAAATTTCTCGGAACAAATTTATCTTTAAATTCCATAATCGCATGAACAGTTATATCTTCAAGTGATTCTATAAGATAAACAAATGTCAAATATTATCTCGACTCGTCATTAAACTGAATATTTATTGCTTTCCAAAGGGCTTCATATGGTGTTACAATAAATAGAATTGGACTGATAGATAATGCTGTTTGTTTCAGATTTTGTGAAAATGTAACGGTTTTTTAAGTGATATTTGCTCCAAAATATTTTATATCATACAGATTACCCCCTAATCCTTATTTTTTCTACATAATAATTATGATAATTACTAAATATTTTTGCTTCTTATTACAATTATAAAATATTATTTTTCGAAAACGTTTCGAAGTTTGAAAATACTATAGAAGCATCACATTGTTTTAAATAACAATACTCAACAATTATAGTAACTTATTATTTATTTCGACAAAGAATCCGATCTTAAATTAGTGTAGAAAAATTATTTTCTTAAAATATTGGTGATTATGCTCATTTAACACATCGGATACAGTCAATGCAGTTATAATAATGTAATATGATCTTTTATGAGCTTTTGGTCTTTCTTACTCATAAGTTTGTTTTTGGTGAAAAGTACTCAATAGTGATATTGAATTAATTAAATTGCACATAGGTACTTTTGTTAAATTATTATTTAAAAAAATAAACTTATTGTTTTATTTTATTATTTAGTTGAATATAGTTGTAGTTGTATATACATTTTTTTATATTTGTACTAGTAACTTTCAATTTTGTTTACGTTTGTTTAAGATAATAAAAATACCGGTAATTTACCGGTATTCCGGTTTTAAAATGAAAAATTACCGAAATACCGGTATTGAAATTTTCCGTCGGTATTGCATTTCCTAGTTGCTATTTACATTCTTGAAAATTAAATTTATTGTATAAAATTACTATTGATGATAATTGATTCAAAAATATTCTCTTACCACATATTATTTGTGTTATAATCCACTACCATTTTTTGACCAGCATTTAGAACTGAGCAACTGAATGGCAACTGAATTGTTGTTCTCATTATATTATTGGAATACACTTAAAATTGCAATTTGGTTTATTCGGACAACTTGATACCAAGTGGTCCGAAACGCAGGTTTGACCCTGGTACTTCTTCCAGAGCGGTGCGACCCCCCACTACCATAATTTTATCTCGAACAATCACTTTTACCTGTATCTAACCTAGTTCGAGTCGTCTTAATTGCATAACAATTCATTCCGTGTCGATTGAATTCGGGAAGCAAATTCAATGGGAAGGAGCTGCGACACACATGACGAATAATGTATGTGATGCGGTGTGTCAGTAAGTGAGTGTTTCATCGTACAAGTGAATTTATACGTTAATTCTGAATAGCGGGCCCCGACGGGACATTGACGCTAAGAAGAAGTTTCTCTGACAACTTCACGTTAAGTGGATTTGGCAATGGCAATGCTCTGGATCTGGCGAATACCTCAGCTACCTCGGCTACCTCAGCCGGCCGCCCACCGAAACTATTTCAAGTAATCCAATTCTCCGGGTTGAATCGTTGAATGCTGCGCCGTGTGTTTATACACGGGGACGCTTTGTACGTACGGAGGTACCTGTGTCAGTCAGATCAAAGGTCGCGCAGAATAAACACAATCAGCATGACTCAAACGCGAACTGATTTTTAACAAACATTCGCTCTTGATTGCTTTTCCGAACGGAAAACGCTTCCAAATGTCGCAGACGAATCTACTTTATTGTGAATTTTGGATAAATTTATAATTGGATTTGCGTAGGTAGGAAGGGTTGAAAACCATTTTGTATCAGTGTCCTGTCTAAAAACACCTCTTTATCAATCACAAAATTTCCATAGGAAAAGGACATGATTATTCAATTAATCAAACACAATTTAGCATTAGAAATTGCTTATATAAAATTTCGTAAACAGTCTCAAAATGCATGCAAATATCATATGTTGATGTTCAAAATAAACAGATATTATATGATAACTGAATTTATGAAAGATTAAAAATTCATTTAGCTATTTGGTAACTCTAACATACTGCAATTTTTTTTTAATTCTTCTACTAGCATTGCAATCTCTCATTCATATACTAATCATAGTTCGAGAATTTTGCTCAAGGATTGGTGTATGCTTTTGTATATTTTTTAATGTTGTTATAATTTTTTCTAAGTAAAAAAATATTTGTTAGTTGAAACGTAATTAGTTTGTGAACATTGCAAGTGTGATTTATATCTAATTGTATAATTTTTACTAAATCGTCGAAAAATATAATATTGTACAACTGAAAGCTTTTAATATTTTATAAATTTTATATCAATAATGCATCTGAGATCATACGCCTTTGAACATCTTTATCCATGTATCTATTCCCCTGTAATATTTTCCTTGTCCATTCAATGCTTCCTACAAATCAACATCTGCCACATCGCGTAAAACGGTCAAAGAGAAAGTTTTTGATCTACGTTTGCAATTTTCCCAAAATCCCATAAAACAAGTAATAAAATTTTCAATTTAAAATAACCGTTTGGGGGCTTATATACAGACATGACATTGCATTCGTTTTGCGTCAGTGCAGTAAAGGAACAACTTTTCTTACCATTTGATTCAATGCTACTTTCGTGCAGGGATGAGAGAAACATGGTAATGGATTTTGAAATTGTGTCAGAAAAATAGATCTAGGGAATAGGAAACAATTTTATGTAATTGTATAATTCTTATCATATTTATGATAGTCGACGGTGTAGTGGATACTTGTCTTGATTCGATGCAAAAAAATTGATCCCTGGACAACCTGATATTATTCAATTGATACCCATGTTAGCTTAAAAATTCAGATCAAACGTAGATTTCTAATTAGAAACTATGTTACTACAACGAGTAATGACAGTGCAAATGCTATCACACCAATAATCTTTGAACAGATTTGTAGATCCAAGATCTGACCCTAGGACGAGCTCCTGATTATTATTAACATTACCATATTAGTAGCAAATGTTATTGAATAATTTGTGTATAACATGTTAACAAAATATAGGAAAGATGATGCCTTTAATTGTATGGTTTTTCAGTTGAGCATACATCATGTACAATTATCTTTCTATTACGAAATATTGTTCAACCACTAACATTGCTCAATGTTTCGCAACTTTAACTTATCTCATCCCTAGTTTGGGTCGTAGTTCAACACCAAGACGTTTATTCTGTTGGCTTTTCATCTGCCGGTCTGTGTTTCCACGTAGTGAGTTTTGTTTTGCCTCATTGCCGGAACGATGAGTATCTACCAGTCGCTTTGCAGTCTTCTTCATTCCAAACAAAACTTGTGTATTTCTTCAACCGCACTCTTGGGAACGATGACTCAAGTGTCCACAAGTAAATTGATGCTGCCGGAGAAATAATAATTGAATTTGGAAGTCGACCAACTAAATTTGAAAGAACTGGAATCAAAAGATAAATTTATAATAATCTTGCTTTGAGGTTCTATATTTTCTACAATCACCATGCTGTGTAAAATGTCAAGATTGCTGTTATTATTCGATTCAATCTTTATACATTTTCAATTTGCCTTTGATAATAATATAGAACGTAAACCAAAAGCGTAATAAACGTTCAATTTTGACGAATTGATCGTTCCATTGGGTGCCATGAAAAACTCTCATCATACGCCCGGATGCGGCATAAATCACATCAAATGTTGGCACTCGCGGAAAATGATTTTCCGGTTTTTGCAGGTCGCCCCTAAGGTGTTTTGCTTTGTCGCCTTCTTCCAAAGTTTTCTGCAATTTGCGGTAAAAGTCAGGCGAAATACCAAGATGGTATTTTCTATAATAGTCTCAATTAACGTGGATGACTTGCTTTTATTGATGATAACGGAATCGAAAAGACAATGTAGAAAGTAGGTATAGGAGAATTTAAACACCAACAATTCTGGAAAATATGTAAATACATCCATACAACATGATTGTATTTATAGCGGTGATGACATATCAGGATGAATTTACCACTTGCCTTAAGTCAAAATGGCATTTTGATTAAAATTGAAAGTAATGTGTAATAAAATTTAAGTGTAAAACTTTAATACCTTGGGTAATTTTATAAAAACCTATAAATTTTAATGTTCATTACAAATACAAAATTTTAAGTGCTATAAAAAAGTGTCTTGGTTGAAGTAAATTTATGCACTTTTAAAAGTTTTGTTGCTGTTACAATCTTAATAAAATTTTAAGCGATTCCACAGTCTATAATAATAAATTATCTTTAATGTAACTGGTTTTAATAAAAAATCTCTTATCTTTAAGAAGTCTTTAATTATCAAAGTTAACGTTCTAATCAAAAACCTCTTATTACCTAATGCCCAGGATTTTCAATCGAATGAAATCCGAGAATGAAATCCTCGCAAAGTAATCAACGGAACGTTTAGACGTTTTTGAATGGCTTTTGCTCGGATAAGACGTAATCCATCTCTGGTTTACGTATAGCAAAATAAGTAACATAAGGAAACCTTCAACTCTTTTTGAAATTGAAAAAGTTGCTCGTGATTACTTTTGTCTGCGGCATCTATGAGATTATACGATGTACATTGCCAGTGTGCGATGCACCTCGCGAAAGGAACGAAACGGAACGGAACATATATAAAACACAAACAAAGTTGGATTTACGAAGGGCAGTGTTTTTCCAACTATGTAATAATTTTTTTTAAAAAATCTGCTGCATGACATCGTGTTTTAAGACAAATTTCTGGAACCTTCCATTTCCCAATTTTCAAACCTTTAAAAATTTTTGTAAATTTTGTAAAAATTTTGATTTTTTTCAACATTCTTGAAAACCTTTGAACATTTAGAATGTTTTCTCTATAAAATATCTGATAATTTGATGTACATACGTCTAATAATCATTTTTGACCGCCTGATGTCATTTTTTTTACTTTTTGAAGTAAAACTTCTTTAGGCGCGACTAGGGTGTAAATCCGTACAAATGCAACGGAAGTGCGTTACGCCAGATAAGAGTCGATAAGATAAGAGTCGAGTGCCAATGATTCGTCATTCGCTCTCGATGATAACCTTTCTATACGGGTCGATTGTGATTAGTCGTCGTGTATGTGAATAGAGATCTGTCGTTATATGCGTGCCGGCATCAACGTTGTATGCGTACCGATATCAACAAAAAAAATCGGTATAGATAAATAGACATTTTAAAGTTACATCGTAGTACAAATCTTGATTCAATAAAAAATGCCTGAATCAGAAGAATATTTTACCCTGTTCCTTGAAAATAATAAAACAAATTAAACTTTTGTACCCGGTAATAAACGTAAGTTTATTGATTAGAAATTATTTCTATATTATTCGTAATTTCCATAAATATTGGAAGTTATCAATAGGGAAAATATTTTTTAGGCAAGACAGATATTACAGCAGTTCAAAGACTGAGATTATGTCGCCAGCGAAAAAGTAAAAAAATACGAGTAGTCATTGAATGTATGTTAATTTTAATTATATGAAGTTCTGATGAGTGAAGTTGCGAAAACAATATTTGTTTAGGCGTTGTTTAACATTATCCACAGTGTGAACAAATTTTATAGAATTTATTAATCAGCAATTACTTTATTTCTCTAATGAAGGTTCATTTCTAAATGCTAATTACAGTGACAAACCGATCATGTCATATTTGAAGTATAACTTTAATTACATTATTGTTTTTAAATATTAATTGTTTTTAAATACATATTTTTAATGCTATTTATAGTGCTATAAAATATATAATTCATAATTTATCATTACATAAATGTGTTACCATATTACTAATAAGCATTATTCAAAATTGTTATGATGTATTTATTTTTACTTAAATGCCATCTTGTACAGTAGCAAATAAGTTTTACTTCAATCGCGTGTGAACCTTACGCGCACTCTTTTTCCTGGATCTTCGAAAGCACTAGACCTGCCTTCCCAAATATTTAGTCATTTTTTCATCACATCAATAGAAGTGATATTTTTTTGAATCATTCAAATTGGCCGCTCCGTTCTCTCAAAAACTGAATTGCCATTTTTTGCACTTTTTGCTTCATATTTTCGAACCGGGTGGACCTGCCTCCTCCAAGGACTGATAAGCACATCGAATCATTCAAATCGATTAATTTGTACTCTTGAAATCGTCGACGAAAATTTGTATCCGCATATACATACATACATACTACACACGAATGTGTGTATACAACTACCATTTTTTTCTAAAGTATGCCAAAATGTTCAGAAGGCTTAGAAAGGTAAAGTTCTAGAACCATTTTCATTTTCAATTTTTTCGTGGTTGCTATGACTTAGTCTACGGAATTTAAAAAATAACCATTTTCTTCAACTAGTCACAAAAACGAAAATATTATTATAACTGAAAAATGAAATTCAACTCTTTTGACGATCTCTTGTAAAAGTAGTAAATAAGTAAGATCATATTTTTTATTGTCCCGAATGGTTTGAATCTGCACGTCTAATATTCCTATTTCAGGATGGGTATAAATTTACCTAATTTTTATCTTGGATGATTCTTTAAAATTTTCGGTTTTGTATCCATTAAAGTATTGGAATCCTTGCCCTGGCCAAGGTATTGTAAGCAGCAATATCAGTTGAAATCACATCCGATGCGACGCGCTTGAATAAAGAAAAAAGCTCGCGCGGAAACGAAACTCGATCGATTTCATATTTCGCCACAATCGGTTTTGTTTTCCGTGGTGGGTATTTCGTGGGTATTCCGAAGGATTATATGCCGAGAACTGATACTGATACTCATACTCTACTAATACTACACAATCACTCACTCGGTCGATCGTGATGCTTTATTATTGCTCACCGGCCATTAATTTATCGCCAAGGGGATTAGTTCATATGCGATAATAGCAACATCGATGAAGATGGCTTAGTACATTGAGGAGAGGTGGTATGGTGATTAATTTTGAATTATAATTATCGATAACTTATGTAGAATTATGGTCATTGAAATTGTAGCTTCGTATAATTTTCACCGAATTGCATGGAATAATGGAGATAAATGTATAAAAATAGCAACAATTATCAAAATCAAAATATCGAATACTGCCAAGCCAATCGAATATTGCGATGATCTTACAGCCACATTGATGAAAATGGCTTAGTACATTGAGGAGAGGTGCTTTAGAGATTAATTTTGAATTATAATTATCGATAACTTATGTAGAATTATGGTCATTGAAATTATAGCTTCGTATAATTTTCACCGAATTGCATGGAATAATGGAGATAAATGTATAAAAATAGCAACAATTATCAAAATCAAAATATCGAATACTGCCAAGCCAATCGAATATTGCGATGATCTTACAGCCACATTGATGAAAATGGCTTAGTACATTGAGGAGAGGTGCTTTAGAGATTAATTTTGAATTATAATTATCGATAACTTATGTAGAATTATGGTCATTGAAATTGTAGCTTCATATAATTCTCATTGAATTGCACAGAACAATGGAGATTAAAGGCCTGAATTTGTTCAGTAAATCAATACTGTATTTCTGGAGACTATGTATATAAATAGTAATTATTATCAAAATCAAAATATTCTAACTGTTATTAAATATTGTCAAGGAAATTAAGATAATTCTTCATATGCGATAATATAATAGATAATTTGTGGCTTAATGACTAATTTTGAAAAATTGCAGTATATCTTAGCAAGGGTGCATTAACTCAATAAGTACTAGGTACCCGAATAAAATTGATATTAACAATTATTTTACTTTAAACATATGTTTAGAAAATAATATCCAAATGAAAATATCGCAAAATTCTTTAATTATTTCAATTTTTCTATTCGTACCACTTCTAACAAAAAATAAAACATAAAAGTAATATTTTTCAAAACAACGTACCTTGTTAGAAAGGAGATTATCAAAGGACGAACACAAACACTTATTTGCACAATAATTATTAACTCACTTTATTCGTGAAATATTATTTATTATTAATATATTATTTATACAATAATAAATAAAATTTGTCCTTTCAAAATGTTAAATTATTGCATCTTTACTTATGTCATTTACTTCTGAATCTGTTGTCGACAGTGGTGCCAACGTATGTCGTTAACGCTTTAAATAAAACTGACCGTTTTACAAAATTCGTATATAATTAATAAAGTGATTTAATAATTATTGACTAATTAAATGTATTATTTTCACAATTATTTTTAAGTATGCTCCTTTTAATACTGTAAATGATTAAATTATTACGTTTTTTTATTTATTTACACAAAACAAGTTTCACAGTGAACTTGTTCTCAAATCGTTATTAAGTATAAAACTTGTGTGTAATTAATAAAGCAATTAAAATCATTTAGCAAATGTATTTGTTTGTGGTGTAATTGATAAAATAAGCTTTATTTAATATTCTAAATGTTTAAATTATTGCGCCTTTATTTGCAATATTAATTTCTGCTTCTATTGGCAACAATGGCGCCAGCGCACGCTCTTCGCTCTAAGTCCTTGTTGGAGGCTTATAGGATTCACATATCGTTCATATTAGATTCATATTATTGTTAATATAAAGTTTAGTTGTGTTCAGTTAATAAAGTGCTTATTATTATTATTATTATTATTGAGTAAGTAAATCTATTATTTATACAATAATATTTAAAATATGTCTCTTTTAATACTCTGAATGAAAAAATTAATGTTTTTTTTCTGGAGTCAGCTGTCAAAATGGCGCTGACGTACGTCCGAAACTGACAGCTAAAGAATTCACAAATTGTTTTTAAATTTATTGGATTAATATAAAATGTATGTGTAATTTGAAAACTCAGGTAATAATTATTGTGCAAATTAACTGTGAGCAGCATTTTTTCTTCAAATACCTAGTACAGATTGACAGAAGTTATTGCACCAATAACTTGCTAAGATGTACTGTCACTTTCAAAATTTGATTTGTTTTCTGAAGACAATTATCACAATAATAATGATGTTTTTTATTACTATTTAATCAAACAGTGATTAAAATCAGTAACTCGAAGCGTGATTTTAAATTGAACGGCTCCTTGAATAATTTACCATTTAGCCTCTTTGCTCCTTCGCATTAATTCATCTACTTGTCTTGATAATCTATCCGAGTATCATCTATAATGGGGTCTCATCTGTCTTGAATTGTTTTTGATTGCCGATATCATTCGTACTCTCACAATTGGGATACAAAAGCTTAACACTGTTTGTTTGTTTGGAAACACATTATACAAATTGTTAGTAGAATAAAATTGTCATCCTCTCTGTATTTTGATTTATCACAAATGTAGATTCTTTCTCATTATCGTCGTATCAATCATGCACGTCGACTTCTCTGAATATATTGGGGTAACATTCTAAACGAAAATGTGATATTGTGCGTTCTAGTTATCTTTGGATGTCGATGTTTGCAGAACATCAGAATGTAATGATTCTGCTTCTACATCTGGATGATATTTGATGGATCCCTCGAGAGTAAGCCTGGAAACGCGTTCGCAAATATTTGTATCGATAACTTCGCATAAGTTAATGTCAGGGGTAGGGAACATTGTCACAATAAGTAATAAGCAATATTACTCTTTAATATTTTTCTTGCTAAATGTAGCATTATTGAAACTAATCGCATTGATTTTGATAAAGATTTCTACAACAATATTTAAATATGCGACTTCCTTTAAAAGTCCTCTGAATTCCCATTCGGTTATTTATTCAGTAATTTATATGTGAACCGTTTCGGATTTCATAACTTTTTATTATATACTGAAATTTGTTGGGTTGAACAAAATTTTCAAAAAAAGACTCAATTCAATGATTAAATTTTGCTTGTAGAATCGTTAACTTATTTTCAGGACTAATAAAACATATGGACTAAACAACTTTCCTAGATAGCCCAAATGTGATTGATATCTTCAGTTGATAATTAACTGAATTTTAATTACTATGCTATTTAAGTATACTTTGTTTATTCACCAGTTTAGGAAGAAAATGATATATTTAATACGTACAAGTAATATACCTAATTTAATTTGGTGTATTCATCTAGTCTAGATATTTCTTCGTCTTATTAAAATAAGATAATGAAACTTTAAGCAAAATGTTTATCTATTGAATTGAAGTTTTGTATAAATTAATAATTTCTGAAAACATTTTATTATAAATGCATGCTTTTAGAAACTTTATATGTTAAATGCAAAAAAAGACAAAGACAAACACAAATTATTGTGCACTAACTGAAACAAAATCTATAGAAAATATAATTTATATGTTTGCAGTATATGCTAGTATATGTTTAAAGTTTAAACGCAAACTAACAACCAAAAAACAAGAATAATGTCAACAATGTTATTCTATAGACATTTACTAAGAATTATAATTTAGTTTTTTTTGACAACAATCATAACTTAAGAAGCCCATAAACAGTTGATTCCTTAATGGTCTGTTTTTGTTTTTTATAAAGGGTCCACCAAATAACTTTTTTGAAAATGCTATAAAAAAATTTTGAATATTTTTTTTCAAATTTATTTTTTCATTTCGCTAATTCCAATAGGGGAGCCATGGGCTGGTTGTAATTTTTTTTTTTTTATTAATATAACTTGAGATCCACTCAATATATTTCTACAGAATAAAGATGGATAGTTGCTGTAACTATTTCTCTAACGAATTAAGTAAAATAATTTCGTAACTGTTCATTATTTCACAATTAATCATTTTAGAGAAAAAATGCTGCCCCGTGATAAAGCTAGTTTTGTAACATCAACCAAGTCAAGTAGCAATGACAAATAAAACGACAATGATATTTCTGACAATTTATTTTTTTCTTCTTTATTTTTATGAATATTGACTTGTTTTTAAGTATTTTTCATAGATCAAAACAAACTATAATTAATGCAATAAAATATTTAATGTATATATAATAGAAGAATATATATGTTTCCTTTAACTTAACACATCCTACAAAACTACACATTCATCTTCACTTAAAGCTGTATATAATTCTTTCTTGTTTCAACTAACCCCAGGTGTGATTTCTTCACATTAATCAAGAGAACAATTTGAACCATTTAGCAATCACAAAAATGTTACACATTATCAAACATTGATAAATTTAAACATAATAAGACGTACAAAATTTAAAATAAATCGATAACAATAACGCAATAAATTTTATTACGTATATTTCATGAGTACAATTTTATATTACCTAACATAAATGACGCACCTGTTCAGTTCTGTTTACTGCGATCTCCTTCGATACAAAGACTATAATAAATAATGTAGGTGCAGGGGGAAGGTTTATATATCCAATCGAAAAACGCCTGTTACTAGCTACCCCCATTTCAGCCCCTAGCTCCTCTGTATCATATAATTTTGCTTATCGCGTGAAATCTAACTCGTCGTCGCTAAAATCGGTCAAATTTTAGTAAAACATATACACATCGTACCTAATAAAAAAATTGTTTCATAGAAAAAATGCAGAAGTTTCAATGGAAGGACAGTTTTCTCGTCCGTCAAATCTACGAAGATGAAATCACTTACAACCTTATAGGAGCCGCAGTCGAATTATTACGTAAATATTTATAAACTATAATAAAAAATTGTAATAATACATACATATTCAATTATACATATTATTAACATTTTAGAGATACCAGCTACAGCAATATTGGAACTATTGGTAAATACTTTTTTCGAATTTTGCCAAGATTCTGGTTATGATAAAATCCTTCAAGTGCTTGGGGCGACGCCTAGAGATTTTTTACGGTTAGTTTTATTTATAAAACCAAAATAGTCTAAAATTGTTGTAAAGTACAAATTATCAAATTCTAGATTTAAAATAACCTAACACTTGTCAGCATTCTCTGCTAAATATAATTTATTTTATAGATTGCAGAATAAAAATAAAATAAAAAAAAAAAAAAAAAAAAAATAACCTAACCTAACTTATCAAACCTTTTTGGAGCATAAACCACAGAAATTGTCATTTGCTCAATACTATAAAAGTGAAATATTACTAAACTCAATAACTAAACTACGAAGCATTTGAGGTAACTTTTAATAAAATCAGAGATAATTATTAAATTAGCGTTTCATAAAGATCAGTGAAACTAATTTCATTATAAGTGTCTGATACAAGATAAAATTAAATTAGCTTTGTCTGCGCAGAAAATTTCATACCTCTATTATAATAAATTAGAGCAAAATCATGTTTTATACTATCATGAAACGCTTTTGCTTTAAAAGTATCATAAATATTCCTTTTCTGACACACAATGTTTCTCATTGCCCCGGAGGTGGATAGAAACAGTTTTCAATTTTAAGAACCTCAGGGACATGGTCTCCGCCTGGCGATGCCAATATACCCTTCTCTATGTCTTTAATATAAAGTGCTTCATTAATTCTAAATTTGTTACTTTTTTCAGAATTTGGACGCCTTCATGATCATTTAGGTACCCTCTACCCAGGCATGCGGGCGCCCTCATTTCGCTGCACGGAGCGCCCGGAGGATGGGGCCCTGATATTGCATTATTACTCAGATAGACCTGGATTGGAGCACATTGTCATAGGAATTGTCAAGGTAAGTAAAATTATTGAGAATTAGTGTTGTTCCATCAAACTTGTCATAAAATAAAAAAAGAGTGCGCGTAAGGTTCACACGCGATTGAAATAAAACTTATTTGCTACTGTACAAGATGGCATTTAAGTAAAAATAAATACATTATATAACAATTTTGAATATGTTTGTTAGTAATATAGTAACACTCGTGGTGCACACGTTCATTAGTGTCAACCATTATACAAATTTGTATAATGATAAATTATAAATTTATATTAACATTAAAAAATATGTATAATATTTAAAAACAATTAGTGGGGCGCATGGCATTGTGTCTTAAGGCAAATTGGTGGAACTTCTTGCACCAAAAATTATTTTTTTTAAAAAGATTAACATTTTTTTAAAAAATTACTTTGAAAAATTAGATTTTTGAGAAACTATAAATTTTTGAAAAAAAAATTTTTGGAAAAAAAGACTTTTGGAATAAAAATGTTTTCTTTTATTCAGATCAGTTGTTCTTGTCAATACAAGTAAAATGTTTTTTGAATTATTAAAATCGGACACTCCGTTCTCTTAAAAACTGAGTTACCGTTTATGGCACTTTTGGCTCGTATCTTTGAAACGGCTAGACCTGCCTATGCCAAAAACTAATCAGCACGTCTTCATATCAACAGCGATCGATTGTTTTTTCAATAATTGAAATTGGTTGAACCGTATTCCGAAATTGTCGACAAAAATTTGCATCCGCACACACACGCATACATCCGTGTGTTCTAAGGTATGCCAAATTGTTCAGAAACCTCTAAACGTAAAGATATATAAACTATTTTATTTTCATTTTTTTGCGATTCTATAACTTACCCTGCGGAAAGTTAATAATGTAATTAAAGTCATACTTGAAATATGACATGATCGGTTTGTCTTTGTAATTAGCATTTACAAATGAACCTTCATTAGAGAAATAAAGTAATTGCTGATTAATAACTTTTATAATATTCGTTTACACAGTGAACAACGCCTAAACAATATTGTTTTCGCAACTTCACTCATCATGTAATTGTGTTTGAAGAACTTCATGTAATTAAAATTAACATACTTTCATTGACTGCTTGTATTTTTTTTACTTTTTCGCTGGCGATATAATCTCATTCTTTGAACTGCTGTAATATCTGTCTTGCCTAAAAATTATTTCAATTTTAATAACTTCAAAAATTTATAGAAACTACGAATATATAGAATAATTTCTAATCAATAAACTTACTAATCATTAATCTTATTAATCATATTTTTCAAGAAACAGGGTAAAATATTCTTCTGATCCAGGCATTTTTCATTAAATCAAGATTGTACTACGATGTAACTTTAAAATGTTTATTTATCTATGCCAATTTCTTTGTTGATATCGGTACTCATACTACGTTGAACCCGGTACGCATACAACGACAGATCTCTATTCACATACGAGACGACTTATCACAATCGACCCGTATAGAAATGATAATCGAGGAGAGCGAATGACGAATCATTGGCACTCGACTCTTATCTTATCCCTCATCTGCCGTAACGCATTTCCGTTGCATTTGTACGGATTTACACCCCAGTCTCGCCTAAAGAAGTTTTACTTCAAAAATTTAAATATGAAATTCACAGAGAAATGGTGCAAAGCAGATAGTAATTTTAAAAATAGTACTGCTAATTTGGATTTCACCTTAAAAATTTTAATTTCCTAAACTTTCTAAAATTTTACTTCCTGAAGGAGAAGTTTCTGTTTTCGTCAAACAATCCAAAGCACTAATTTTATGTTTTCTCGACGTTTAAAGTCATCTCTGAATCGTTTAAGACTGAAAATCGGAAATAAATGAGTGTGTTCATCTATATGGGTCTAATTTGACGTTTTGTCGATGTTTTCTCAAAAACGCAAGAACCAATAAAGGAGTAACAAAAAGAGTACACTCTTGCACACGTCTTTGCAAAGATTCTGAACGTATTTGAAATTACAAAAACTATTCAAAAAATATCAGTTGGTAACGTGTTGATTAGTTAACAAGGGCCGCTTTTTGTAAATAATCAATTTTTATTTTTGACGAGTTGATAAAACTTTGTATTGTGATATTTCTAAATTATTGTAATTCTACAAAAAGTGGTTTGATTATAGCATCAAATTTGAAATAGCCTGTGTCAATATTCAAAACTTCATGATCATAATTTTAGAAGTTGCTAAATACCATTCTTATTAATTAAGTAGATTATTTAGAATATAGAACAGTTTTAGCAACTTACCTTAAAGTAAAATACACTTACAGTTT
>NW_020537324.1:1596493-1617393 GCF_003426905.1 Ctenocephalides felis | reverse complement strand
ATCTGCCAATTAATAGGAATCGAATGTTTTTTGAACCATTCAAATCGCTTGATCCGTGCGCCCGAAAACGTGGACGAAAAATTGTATCCATACATACATACACACACACACACACACACATCCATTTTTTCTGAGGTATGCCAAAATGTTCAGAAACCTTCAAAACGTCGAGAAATGTAAAAATTTTCAATTCCGATTTTTGGACGATTACAATAACTTACCCTACGGGAAGTTAATAAATTGCAGGATGTGAGAGTTACCAAATTGCTAATGCTAAATTGTGTTTGATTAATTGAGTAATCATGTCCTTTTCCTATGGAAATTTCGTGATTGATAACGAGGTCTTTTCAGACAGGACACTGATACAAAATGGTTTTCAACCCTTTCTCCCGACGCAAATCCAATTATAAATTTATCCAAAATTCACAATAAAGTAGAATCGTCTGCGACATTTGGAAGCGTTTTCCGTTCGGAAAAGCAATCAAGAGCGAATGTTTGTTAAAAATCAGTTCGCGTTTGAGTCATGCTGATTGTGTTTATTCTGCGCGACCTTTGATCTGACTGACACAGGTACCTCCGTACGTACAAAGCGTCCCCGTGTATAAACACACGGCGCAGCATTCAACGATTCAACCCGGAGAATTGGATTACTTGAAATAGTTTCGGTGGGCGGTCGGCTAGGTAGCCGAGGTAGCTGAGGTATTCGCCAGATCCAGAGCATTGCCATTGCCAAATCCACTTAACGTGAAGTTGTCAGAGAAACTTCTTCTTAGCGTCAATGTCCCGTCGGGGCCCGCTATTCAGAATTAACGTATAAATTCACTTGTACGATGAAACACTCACTTACTGACACACCGCATCCCATACATTATTCGTCATGTGTGTCGCAGTTCCTTCCCATTGAATTTGCTTCCCGAATTCAATCGACACGGAATGAATTGTTATGCAATTAAGACGACTCGAACTAGGTTGGATACAGGTGAAAGTGATTGAGACAAAATTATTTTAGAGGGGATTGTACAGCTCTGGAAAAAGTCCCAGGGTCAAACCTGCGTTTCGGGCAACTTTATATCAAGTTGTCCGAATAAGCCAAGTTACAATTTTAAGTGGATTTCAATAATAACTAATATAATTAGGACAACAATTCAGTTGCCTAATTATGTTGCTACGTGGTTAAAAAAACGATGCAATAGCTTATAGAAGTCTGCTCAGTTCTAAATGCTGGTTCAAAAAACAGTAGTGGATTATAACACAAGTAATATGTGGTACAACAATATTTTTGACTTTTGAGTCAACTATCATCTATAGCAATATTATGCAATAAATTTAATTTTCAAGAAAGTAAATAGCAACTAAGTATTCATTGCTCTTGACTTATCTACTATGCATACTTTTTTAATTTCTCGTAGGGTAAGTTATTGCAAAGGGCCGAAAATCGGAATTGAAAATTTTTACATTTCTCGACGTTTTGAAGGTTTCTGAACATTTTGGCATACTTCAGAAAAAATGGATGTGTGTGTGTGTATGCATGTATGGATACAATTTTTCGTCCACGTTTTCGGGCGTACGGATCAACCGATTTGAATGGTTCAAAAAACATTCGATTCCTATCGATAGGAGATGTGCTGATTAGTTTTTAGCAGAGGCAGGTCCAGCAGTTACGGAGATAAAGAGCAAAGAGTGCAGAAACTAGAAATCGAGTTTTTGAGAGAACGGAGCATCCGATTTGATTGATCTAAAAAACATTCAATTAGTAATGATTGGGAGAAGTGTTTATTAGTTTTTGGCAAAGATAGGCCCAGCCATTCCGAAGATATGGTGCTAAATGTGTAAAAAATGGCAGTTTTTGAGAGAACTAAGCGTCCGATTTAAATGATTCGAAGAACTTTCTGCTTGTCTTAACAAAGTAATTGATTTTGTTCAAATTCAAAAAAAAAAAAAATTGTATATCAAAAATAATTCAGATTTTATTTTTAATTCGGACTATAATTCTAATATACTTTAAACAAATAATTTAAACTTTGCAATTCAGTTCATATAATTTTTATAAATATTAGACAATGTTACAATAATAATAATAATCTATTTGAAAACATTCAGTATTCCTCGAACATTTCGTTACGGTACGGGAAGTTCCAGCAATTTGTCTTAAGGCACGATGCCATACACCCCACTAGTTACCTGATAGATTGATTGATTTCTACATTTACATTTTTGTAGATATTTCCCACTACTATTAAGAAGCGCTGACTGTTTTTGATACTATTTATCATTGACTTTGACTAAATTCAAAATTATTCATGATCCTTATTATTACTGCTTTTACTGTCCATGAAATGAGTGATCCACATTTTTTATCCCCTTCATCTCTTTATTGCCCTCAACCTCTGCTTCCATATTTTCATGTTATTGGACCAGGCAATTTCTTCTTGCTCCTAGTAATTTGAGTCCTATTTCACCATCAATGATTTTGTGCAAATTATGACCGTTTCCTATGTTTATTCATGCATGTTCGATAATTAACATATATTTAAACGATGCCGACATATTTGCACAAAATATGTATATATGTATATATCTATTATACAGATGAAATAATTTCCTCAAATTACGGTAGCTTGTGCATCGGCACATTTGAAACTCGCAGCAGCTATTGATAATATAATACAGTCCTCTAAACTGCAGTATTCAAAGTGCATCATACTCCTTCATTAGAGTCCTCGTTGATCATTTTGATTCCAGCATACGTCTCATTGCTGATAATATACAGGTATTGAGCCAACACCTACGTGAGATCTGGGGACGACCATATAGTATCGTATCGTATTGTATCTACCATATAGCAATACAGAATCTCGTATCTCGTGTCTCGGAATTGAAATGGTTTGTTAGTTCAAGTGCAAACTGTTTGCAAACGTTGCGTTTTGTGGTATATTGTTTCTGTTGTTTTGTTATTTAAAATAGCACTATGGGACAAATGTAGTACGATTAGCATTTGTGTAATGCGACCACCTGAACGTGATACGTGTGGGCGGAAACACGGCTGATGTACAGATGTCAGTCAGAATGCTTGTGTGAATTTATGGTAATTTATTTATGTGTAACTGAACGAATGTGTATTTTCGGTGTCGGATGTGAATTGCATTATGTTCAATTCTTTATTGTCACCAATATCCGCAAATCGAAATAAAAGCATTGTAATACAGAATTTATTTAGTCAAAACTACGTTCACCTCCAACAACTTAAAATACATGAAAATATAGGTTTAAATTCTAAAATATGTATTCAAGTAAAAATAGCCCTTCCTGGCATCAAATTAAAAATCATAAATATGTAGTAGAGAAATTTTAATAATAAAAATATATCAAATAGAGAAGGTCAACCCAGTTGGATTGTCTTCTATAAAGCGACGTTGTTAAATAAGTAACATTACAGATCGTAGTACTCTCAAATTCTGATTGTGGTTAAAAAAAAACAACACGTGTGATTATTTAAAATTCACATATATATATAGGATATTATTCACCTAATTATTCTGTATCATTTGTGCCAAAAGTCAATTTCCAATATAATCATCATGCGGGTTCTGTATTTGCCTGCTGTCATTGATCTAATTTCATAATGATATTGTAAATTCGTTTGTCATTGAAATTCAATGCATTTTGGTATACTAACTTATTAAGCTGTAACTTGGAAGACCATCATAAATTAGTTGAGGCACCACGTTCTAGGAGGCTTGAGAGAAAACTTTGTCACTTTGTTAATTGAAACAATTATATTTTCAACTGTTTTTTTTATTAAATCATCATAATATGTAAGTTAATTCAATTGCAATCTCATAAAAATAAAAATTGTTTGTGTAATTTTACTAACTACTAATAATCGACTTTAAATTCATTATTTTGGGCTTAAAATTTTACCTAAAAATTAATTTTTTAATACATAAATAATATATTATTATTATCAAATTGTAATAAAATATTTTATTACAATCAAATATTTATTCATAACTATATAAAAATAATTTTCAAATAATTTATTTTACAAAAATATATTCTTAAAACGCGCTTACTTGCAAACACACCCAAATATAAAAGTGGTTTCATGGAGTAGACAAAAAGTCAATTTCTCTACAACAAATTACTTCAAGACACGTATTCGTGGAGCCATAATAAAGGGAAACAGAACTAAAATAATTAATTAAAATGCAAAAAAATACCAGTTCTAGTGACGGTAAATTAATTGTAAATTGTGACAAGATGCAGTGGTATCAATTAGAGCATAAGCATTAAAATGTAATGTTTGCGTTTAATTAAATTTATAATGATGATATACTGTAATTTATTTATTATTGCCTCATATAATTACATAATAATTTATCAAAATTCAATATTATTAAAGCTTAATAAGGGCCTGAAATAATATATAATATTATCGATTGCGGCTTATAAATGAATAAATAAAGTAATTATGAAATTGAAATTTAAATCAATTAATAATGTATTTTAAAAATTAGTGTTGCCACATTATATAGATTTTACATTTTACATTATATTTATTTCAAATGAAATAAATCTGTGCGTATCTCTTAAATTATTATGCATTACCAATTGAAAAAAGCTGGTCTCTATGTGAGATATAAGATCTTTCAATGTGATATATATAGTAAAAACTTATGTATATATTCCTGCAATTTTTTCTATTTTTTTTCTGACCTTTTTTTCGAGGTCAATACATAATGTTTGCCATTGAATCTTTCATTCGCAATTCACAAAAAAAATCACCATCTCCCACAACTCGTGTCAAAAGCTTAACAAAACACATTCGATACGTCGATTATCATTTGTGGGCGTTTGTAGAGACCTACAAACACCATATCGTTCGCGAATATTTTTTAACCACATTGTCGTCAGCTTTCCGAATCAGGGTCATAGGTCAATGCACGCTAAAAGCCTATCCAAAAAATAGGGGTGAGATTATGAAATAGATGCCGAACGAACGAAAAAAATACAACCCCTAAAATGGGACTTTTCGACACTCCAGAAACTATGTATAAGAACAAGAACATTACGACTATGCAACGACTAGGGGAGGAACAGATAAATAAAAGCTCAAGTAGAAATATGAAAATAGTTCTTGATAGAAAATGTTTAATATACGATATTTAATAAATATCTACTATTTTTATAGCGTACATGAAGTTATAAAAGTTTTAATTAAACTATTACCGTCGATGTGGAATAAAAATATTAAATCAATCTGTACAAGTTCTCGATTAGTTTCTCTCATTGAAAATAATACAAAAGTTGAAAATGTAATTTCAGAAAGAGCGTATTATTACAGATTATATTTAATTAAATGAAGAACGAACGTACGTTAAATGCGATATAGATAATAATATCATAATTGATATTTATAAAATTAAATAAATTTAAATCCATAGACTTCCAAATAATTCATTTAATGCAATTCTAGTAATAGATATATCAATATATACTAATGATTAGTATATTAACTACATTTCCATTAATTATCCCTATTCAAATATTTACCCAGAATGACTTTTTCATACCTTTAATTTGTGCTATTATATTACTATACATAAGTGTTAGTAAACAAATAAATGGCCCCAATTTAAGAACACCCATAAACACTTACATTTATTGAGCCGTATATGAGAAATTCTTTGTTTAAGGGCTTTTGTTATGGACGATATAAAAATCTTAGGGAAAGCAATTTGTGGGATAATTAATCATAAAATTGAACATGTGTGGGACATGGCTATAACTTTGAGATACTTAACCAGGAGAGAAAATCATCAAAGGTAAATGAAAATTTTTATTGTTTTTGATTTTATGATTAACCAAAATAAATTTAACCAAATTTAAGTAAAAAGTCCTCATTAGTTCTATAAGCTTTTTGTGATGGTTTCTTGTAGCAGTTGTCCTGTCTTAGTCCTGACATATTATGATTATATTTCAATTTACATCATATGCAGCTATAATTGAGATATAGAACCTGAAGTGTAAATTTGATATCACACTGCCTGATATGAAGCTGACCTATGTTAGGATTCAAGCCAACACTAGTTTGTGCCAAATCTTGGTCCTTTACCATTTACGCCTCGGTGGGCTTAAATTTTGTTTTAATAAAAAGTTTTTCCTCTTCGATTGAATGTACCCACTGCCCACCCCTCAATACCTATAAACGTACCAAGTCCTCCATCACAATCTTGATGAAAGCGTCCACAAGGCATCAAAAAAGCCGCACTATCGCACACGAAACACAAAACGCAACCAGTCTTATTTCTTCCCGGGGCCCTTATTTTTATTACCCGAACGAACAGTTTTGTCAACGCAAAACTGTAACCAGACACCCAGCCGGAAATTCGTCGACTGGGCGTGCTGGCTGGCGAGGAAAAACGAAGAAAAGCGGGAAAAACAAACGGAACGGTCCCGAAACAAAATATTGCGTTATTATCGGCCGTCGCGACTTCTTGGAGGAGACGAAACTTTTCTTACACGGGGGAATCAAGAAGTTCGCTCTTTCCGAGAGGGTAGCTGGTCGCGTGAAATGATGGCTATTTGATGTTTTTGTAATGCACAGAAAATCTGGCTATTTGTAAGCGATTTGTGTGCAGCAGGAAAAAACTCGGGGGCGGGGTTCGTTCGCGTGCAGAGAATGATGTAAAAGATCGAATGTAGTTTTACTGTGTCCGTATTTTTTACGATTTTGAATTTACATATATATTTCCTTGCAATCACATTCACGTGACAACTTTTTGTTATGTGCATTTTATTATAAAGGTATCATTAGTTTATTGTTCTATCCTTAATGAAATTGTGGAAATCATTCTGACGTCAGGATCACCTATGTAGAAATATATTTAATAAAAATAAACTTAGAAGCTGATTCTTTACACGCATGTTCTCAAATCCATACTACAAATATGCAGTTATGATAACCTTATTTTTTCGATATTTATGCGTTTTCTAGGTTAGGTTTTCTATCTAAAACGCCTGACTGCACAGCAACCACATGGCTTTTGACAGTATTTAGTACCATTTTGCATGAAAACTGCTACATAACATTGTTCTATTTTATGGCAGAATATGGTCCCTTATTTCGGAATATATAAAACTGTTTCAAATACTGATAATTTATGATTTGTATATATAAACAGTCACGTTAAATTTCGTACATTACTTAGAATATTGTTAATATTAAAACTCAATTTTCTATGTGTCTCCTTAATATTTTATCATTTCAGTAATAACACAAAGAAATTGTACATAACATATTCATGTATCCCCGTACATTCACGAGTCTCTTTATTCAAATTTTAATATTATATTTACATTTCCTACAGTCAGCTGCGAACTCAAAAGTGATCTAATGTTTGAACATGTCTTTTGACAACAAATGTCTGCGCACTTTGAGCAATATCAAATAGAGTTATTTCATAACTCTGGAATTTTATTATTACGTACCTCAACGATATGAAAAAATAGTTTCGCGAGTACATATGAGCTATGTTTTTGTATTAAAGTCACTTCATATTTCCTAGATTTTTTGGGTGGGTAAATGAAGCAGGTTTTCTGTCGACTGTCGTCGTCGGTATTAAAAAGATGTTATAGATTTCCTGTGCTGATTAATGCGGTTTATCAGTTTTAAATTGTGGATGCAGTGTCATAAAACCAATCTTCGAAACGATCGTAAAATCAAAACGGGATCGTTAATAATAATTACTAACACTGCGGGCATGTCAATTAAACACGAATTATATGCAACACGATTAAGGACGGTTTCAGATTTTACGGCCATACAGAAGTACCGTATTGCTGCAAATATCACTTGTGTTGTATGTCATCATATGTAAGAAATATTAAATGAGACAGATAATTGGAAAATAAATTTAGTAGATTTTAATGTGTAATAATATGCAATATTATTATTACCTTATCATAAGGCAGTGTTCTTACGTTATTATGAAAACAACGAACAGAAGTACACCTAACGCGATATATTAAAAGTACGAGTAATTAACCGCCTTTTTATGCTCATAGACTACAATTTATCGTCAGTTATAACGCATAATTTCCAATAATAAAATTTCTCTCCGCAATAATAAATTTCGTTCCAGCTACCGATGGTCATTACATTCAGACATTCGTTCCTCCTATTCTGTTCCTTTTTAATTATTTATCCAGTTGCTTTGTTAATATTTTGCTCGTTAACAGAGAGCCGAGTTATTAATTCTATCCGGCTAGTGCTGAACACATTCCGTTATTTTAATGGTTCTGCTAAAATGCAGGAATTTTATCATTTGTTTCGATTCCCATTGCGCAATGGCGAACACATACAAGATGGGTCATTGTTGAGAGAGGGTAATATATAGAAATAGGAATTATTATATTTATTTTGCATTTACAGATTTCAGTTTAATTTGTTATTCCCAAGAGCAAGTTTAAATGTTCTTTAGAGCTTTAACTCATTTTTTCATATATGTAAATAATTTTTTTCATAAACTGAACGAAAAATATTCCCCATATATATATAGCTATTTTATTAAATCTTCGATCAAATTCACAATTGTCCTTTACCATCGACTTTCGTGACGAACAACAATTTTTCTGCAAACATTTGCATGATTTTATGAAAATTCACAAGAGAATTCCGAATTGCACCGGATGCAAAGCTCCCGGACGCGACGAATGATAATGCTACAAGAATTTTACAGTGCAGGGACAATATTTTACAAGTGGAAAAACAAATATCAGGGTGCCGTACGAAACTCCAAAATGAAGCTATACATCTCCTGGAATGAAAACAGGGAAACTAATCTACTATCTAATATATCTGGCATGATAAAATTGAACTAACAATCAAATAGATAATGAAAAATATAATAATAATCACAAGAATCTGAAGCAAATGTGTATGTTAAAAGATGGTAAAGAGTAGGGTTCATACAAAAACCGACATTTCAGAAAACCGGTTTTCGAATTTTAATTTTACTAAAAAACCGGTTTTAACCGGTTTTCGAATTTTATATAGAAAATAAATTTTAGCTCAAATATCCTGTAATTTATCCGCAACCGCAAATTTAGTTTAATTTAGAATAGTATTTGACTGAATTTATTTATTGTTCAATTTTATGGATAGTAAACAAAATTATTTTAATTTTAATTAGTAGAACTAAAAAATAATAGTTTACCTTGATTAAATAACTTTGAAAATAATTATTCGTTATTCATGCATCATTTTCACATATAAGAATGAAAATATTTTTATGATAGTGAAAGGAAAGTATCCAAACAAATAAAAATAATACATTTTTAAATAAAAAAAAATTCATTAAATAAAAAAAATGAAAAAATATTAGATACATGTTGATACATACTTGTTAATATCAATTTTAGTTTTAAAAACAATTAAGCTAAACTTTTCTTTCTGTTCCGAGCAATTTTAAGTTTTTTGTTCTTTTATTTGTGGCGCCTAGGGTTTAAAACTCTTTTTTTTTAAGTTTGAGTAGAGAAAGTTAATTCTTCAAGAAGAAGTCACACTGATTTAAATTAATATATACACTGGTATAAAAATCTAAATTATTATATACAAAACCTTTCTGGGAACCATTGCAGACTGATAAGATATAAAATGCTATTGAAACGATATGATTTCAAGAATCAAAACGCTTTCATCTATCTATTATATTTGGCTATATTTTCATTTTCCATTTATACAGTGAAAACCGACTTTTTTCACTAAAAAACCGGTTTTCGAATTTCATAATTTTTAAAACCGGTTTTTGAAAACCGACAAACCCTAGTAAAGAGTTAATCGAACCAACTGCACAATATTTAGTCTGTACCGTATTTTCTTATGATATTCTAGGTTAGCAGGTATAATAACAAACATAGCTCATAGATCACGTAGTTCTGATAGCTGTTAATAACATGAAGACAATCAAAGTATATTGAAGAAGCTTCAAGTTATACTCGTACAACAATTATTAAAACTGAATGTAATATTCAATCTTTTATTATCCTCTCTTCGTCACGACCATAAAACAATTAAAACAAACGCCGCAGAGTATTCATTTTGAATATTTGATTCGCCGTCGTCTACCTCCACGTTTCGACAAATAATATTTTGATTATGAAATCAGTTGTAACACGAATTAAAACACTGCATGCCGCGGTTGCGGGGCTTCCGATCATTCGGCGTTCGCATCCATCAAAACCGGTACGCGCCGCCGACCGGCTGTCTCTACAATCATAACATGACGCGGGGAGACAATGATATCGCCGGGACCAGGTGGCCGAGGAACAGATACACAGCCAAGTGCTGTTCCGCATGGTAAAGGTACAATATAACACATCGAGGAGGGTATATTATTTAAATTGTTAATATGAAATATTTTATGAGAATGGTCATTGGGTTTGAGCTGGGAAAGGTGTGATATGGTCACTGACATATATTTATTAACTCATTTTTTAGTCTAAAAGGTGTGCTCCATATTGATAAACAATAATTAGTGCTTTGAACCAGAATTGTATGAAGATAGGATGTGATGAATACATCCAGGGTATGTTTTAAAGCGTGATATGAAATATTTTGGACATATAGTGCAAATGTGGCACTCTATGCCCAAAATCGTTCCCATTAAGGGGGTTGTTCTTTTTTTTTACAAAAAATGCAAGGTATTTGTTTTCGTTTTTCTCGAAATGTATTTATCATAGAGACATGCGTTTTTTTTTAAACAAAAATTACAAAATCATAGAATATTACAAAATTTTCTTTTTCATTTTTTAACCAGGGGCGACAAAGTCGGCCTTGCAAAATCCGTAGTTTTTTTTTTTAATTTGTGGCACCGCATTGAAAAAAGTCAATTTGAGAAAAACGTATTTAAAGTTTTTAATCTAATGTACTAAATACACCATTTAATTTATTGTACTAAATACACCATGGTGTTCAAAGATGCTGACACATTAAAAAGGTCATGTGCATGAGGTATTATAATGAAAAAGAGAGCAGCCGACATACAATAGCTCGCGGAGCGATTAAAAAAACGGTTTCAGAGGATCATACATATAGATATATATATATATATATATATATATATTTATATATATATATATATATACGTATATATATATATATATAACTTCGTCAAAAAATAGATATTGAGATGATTTTTTTTTTAAATAATTCTAAGGTTTTTAGCTTTCATAAAATCAAAAAATTTCAAAAACGAAAAAAAAAACGAACAACCCCCTTAATGACATCCATTCTCTTAATCTATTTATCAATTGATTCATTCATATGTAAGACGTTTTTAATATTGAAAAAAACATTATCAAGCTAATTATAGTACATATTTCACCTATTTTATTTCAAAATTGAGTAAGACGTTGATTATACTTATAAAATTCATAATAAAATATTATAAAATATATATAATAAATTTCTATCAAACAAAAACTGAAAATATCATGTTTAATAAAAATAAAGTAAATGTCTAAATAATGTTTGTCTACCAAAGAAAAGTTGAAAAATTATCACAAAAAATTGGAATGAACAAAATTAGTAAAATTAGTAGTAACAATACAAAACAATAATAATAGTAATAATAAAAATATTAATTATCAAGAAAAAAATAATTTGGACTTTTTGTCTATAAGATCATTTCGAATTTATATTCTGATATTAAATGTCTTCTAAATGAATCAATCAAAATTAATGTTTGTTAATTATAAATTTTAATAAAAACAATATCATTAAAGAAATACAGATTCTAGTAAAATAATAACCGATCCACTCTTCTTTTATCTATGAACCGATCCTAGTAAAATTATTCATAAAAAAATGTCTCTAATAAAATGCAAAATTTTAAGAGTATGCCTACTACAAATGTTAAAAATAATATGGAAATTTTTAGTAAGTTATTTTTTTTCAAATATATAGACTAATTGCTATTAAATCAATTTATTAATTAACTGTTTAACTAAAATTTGTTCATTATCAATTTGAAAACATACTAAAATAATAATAAAATTATATAATCACTGTTATAGAGAAATTGGGTTATGAAATTAAGAGACTTAATCATAAAAATTATAGAGTTAAAGGATTAAAATTAAGATCCTTCATAAAAATGTTAAAAATCTTATATCAAAATTAAGAGAACAAGTAATTATTACAACTGCATTCCACTATTCTTGTAGTTCATACTTTTGCAGAACATTTTACATACTCTATAGATAATATATTGTAACATTTTTTTTAAATCACTAAAGCTGAAAATGCATTGAAAAATAAATCTCTATATATTTTAAGAAGCCCGAAGTAAATCACGTAGGACATAAATCAAATCCATAGATAAAAAAAGTTTAGCTCATTGATCAAATCAATGTGACGAAAGCAATAAAAAATATATCTAATTTAATTGATTTACAGAACAATTATTTTTATTTTTTTATAACTTTCAAATCATTATAACCCTAGTTTGTTCCTTTGTATGAGTGTTGCACATATGGGCGCACGTGCATTTCATACAAAGTGATATACGAGATAGCATTTAACCCTATATATTGGTAAATTGATGGTATAAAGGCGGTACTTTTATTAAGTGCTTGTGAAGGCAATTATCAAAACACTTATCTCAATTATTCTACGAAAAAAGTATATTGTGGGTGAAGTGATAATAGATTCAGGGGTGATATATTATCATATTAGGTAAAAAAATAAAAAGGGACAAAAAACCTGACCAGCTGATATCAATTATATAAATATAAACTAATAAGTAAATTATATAAAACCTGATCTTATATGATATATATGAATATTATAGAAACTATTTTCATATACAAAAAACTAAAGCTGTGTCTTAAATATTAATTTTACCCTTGAAAGAATATATACACGAAGTACATAAGTGGCTACTTTGTTGTCATAATAAAATAAAACAAGTATAATTTACATCTACATCAAAGAGTGATTTTATTCGTATGCTATAAAAGAATCCCAGGCTCATAAAATTGCAATTATCTTTGCCTTAATTAACGCTTCGTCTACCATGCAGATATGGCCTAATGGATAATACTAACAAATCGTTCAAATGTGTAAGGACAAAAAATAAAATAGCATCAAAGTGTTATTCTCGTGTGTTTTAATTATGTATTTAAATACGTTCTTTTGAACTAATCGCAATAAAAACCTCAACACTCCAAGATCGCAAAAACGATACCAGGGCTCATTACCGACGCATATGTTATAATTTATGTCCGTTAACTAGCAACGTTTGGCTTTTACTGTTCCGAATGAGAATGCTTGTACAAACGTTATTACCTATAAATTGTTAGTTTTGTACTGCTAATGCCATTGCAATATGCACGATTATTGTTTCCCCAACGAGCGACTTTTTTTGCACAATATTTCATACACATGTTATTGTGACTTGCATGCTTCACATACATTTTGTACGGAAACTGTATTTCTGATTTCTTATTCTATACGGTCATTGTTGTGACATTTTTATTACGTAATTTAAGTCAAATTATGATATATCAGAAAAGATAAATCATAAACTATGCGCTATTGAGCAAGATGCTGCAGTTTTATGAAGTTCTAGGATGGAAAATCGTAGTTTATGTGCAATGTTAGGGCTTTCTAAAATATAAGGAAAATACACGTGATATTGGTAAAGGATTGATATTGCTAAAATCCATCCCATTGGTAACACTAGCATAGGCAGTTCGTCATCAGTATCAGATCATAAATAGTCTGCATTCCGTTTTAATCAACTTCAATTCATTATACAGCCTCAATTCACTATATTGTCTCAATTATAATAAGTATATTCTGAATAAATGTTAACGTTGTAAAGTCTTCATCCCTACATTTCTACCTATAAAAATCTCTCTAATCCTTTGCATTAATAAAGAGCAGGTGTGCAAACTCTCCATTACAAATGCGTGATGCCTACCCTACGGATATAATATAAAGTAATCATGTCACAATTTGACGTAAACAACTTCCTCTCCATTCCAAAAAATCTGCAAATCATGCCGATTATCTTGCCAGGTCATATCAAATAATCTCGACCAGCTGTACAACCCCAATCAATAGAAAACTAAAAAAAACTCATTTTGAGTCTGGGGTTGTAAAGTGACACTTTCGAACTATAAGAGAAAAAAAAACTCGTCTCAATCGACTGACGAGAAAAAGAAATAAGAAAACTCATTCTTACCAAAACGATTCTTTAAGAGTACAAATGAAGCAAAATAAAGAAAGATAAATACTTCTTTCGTTTGTGTACATCTCGAGGAGTGAGTAAGGCGGCGTTGTGCACGTCAAGGCACAAAAGTCGTTAACGAAGTGGCGCCTTTTGGAAATTCCGTTAGCAAGTTTTCATTGAGTTCCATCCAAGCTCCATTTTCTATTTCTCGCGAATTAAACCCGACCAAAGAGCAAGCAGTCTGCTTTAGATAGTAATGTTTTATTTACTTAATGGGAAATTGTGTGTATTCCCTGCATTCGCCTGCGGCTAGGTTTCTGTGATAACCACGGGCACAATTATAAACTAGCATTTATTTGCCATTATTCTGCCTCTATTCGCGACTTCAGTTAATTACGGGAATACGTGAGGAATACAATTGAATGTGTAATTATAAATTTTAGAGTATTTACAGTTTAGCATTGCGCCCAGCCCAGCCGACTGCACTGTGCTGCAAGCTATTCTGGATGGAGTTGTTGAATTATGCAACTTTATTGGAAAACTTCGTTCATAGAAATGTTAATACAAAGATTTATTAAATGCCCAAATAATATATTAATTGATACACGAAAAATTAATATACCTAAAGCTGATAATTATGTGTTAATAAGTTGGAGTTCACCTCGCTAAGGTTGGCTCTTGTCTTTGTAAACAAAGTTCGAGTTCACGTTTTGGATAACCTGATATCAAGCAGTAGAAATATCCCTCCTAGCATTACTGCCTTAAATTGAAAATATTTCACTATTGAAAAAATTGTGATAAAAAATATATCAAAAACGATTTGGGCAATTTTAAAAAAAGCAAAGACAGCTCAATTGACTTAAATTCTAATTCCTTTTTTAAAAAAATATTATTCAAGTTAAATCTAATTATTATCAATGAACTATATCTGAACCTAATTTAACTGAAAATTATTCCAAACACTATCATTTGAATCGCAATAGCGCTTCATAATTTAATAATTATAATTACAGCGTTCGGTTCTGGTTGATTAATATCTACTGGGTCAATGAGAAATTATATATTATGTGCTAATTAAACAATAAATTTCCCTACAGTACATTAAAAACGTCGATGATATAAATTAGCAAGTTGTCATTGTGGTGAAATTAGTTTACTACTTCGTAAAATAAAATGGAAAACTGATTTATATTCCCTATGCATATATGTATTAAATATATACAAAATAAAAACAATTAAAATTATATAAATTTATTGATTATATTTCAACAGAACTAAATTGTGATGTCTGAATATAAGAAAACTAAATACAGTATAAGTTGCCAACTACGTTTTATATGAATAATGAATAAAATTAATTCTAATTAGGTCATTCTAATTAGGTAATAGAATTTATTTATAGAGTATAGATTAGAAAATTTTAGCAAAATCAGATAATTGTGCATAAAGTATCAAATTATTCTTTAACACAATTTTAAGTATATTTTGCGAGGTTCTTGTCCTCCATTAAAAAATTACATCCGTTCAAATTTGTCAAGGTGGTTAAGAAAGCCACGCGCCGTTCTTATAATACAATGCATGCACACCTACTTAGCAAAAACATCTGCCAATTCGTCCGAGTATCATTGTTACAAAAATAACACCAAAACTACAAATGAGACTGAATGATATGCGGGTCAAAGGACCCCATTGTTCCCGCATCTGCGTTTTGAGGATTCTACCGCATTGTGATCGTTGACAAGATTTATTTATTGGTGTTGCTGCCACAATATCATTCTATTGAACGAGTAAATAAATCCTATATATTTCAGGATCAAATCAAATATTTGTAGGCAAAGGGAAGATGGATTTAGAATAAAATTTTGGAGTTTATAATTAAACGTCAGCACATATGATTTTAAATTAAAATAATGTAGCAATTTTAAACAAAGTAATGATATATGAATTTCGTTCTGTGTTTTCCAAAATAGATGTAATACAACACACGTGACTCTGGAGAATTCGCGAACCGCTGATGAATATTCCGGCGAAATCTCAAATATACCGTCGCTTGCACAATAGAAATTAGAATAGCATCCGTCTTGTTTATCATCCAGACAGATATTATTTACCGTTACAGAGAGATAATAATAATGTAAAGGACTGACATCATGGGTAACCTCGGACCGCGGATGAGTTCTCGTCAAAAAGGATCGAAATTAGGTGGGACTGAGGTTAAATGAAGGTGGACTTATGGATAATCATACAGACGTTAGAAATTTTACTAATTATATATAAATTTTAAATATCAATATCAATATCTATATAAATTGGAATTTTGAAAAAATAGGTTTTGAACAAGAATCAGAATGAGCTGTTTGTGGTAATACATCTTAATCCCGTGGACTTTTTTTCATTACTTACTAATAGTGACGATACATTTTATTACTACTGCTTGATATCAGGTTAGCCCAAAAGCTGGATTCAACCAGGTGATTACAAAGCCAGGCTGATACCACAGCAATGTGGTACCTCAAATGACCAAAATATTATCCTAAAACAGGGCTATTTCAAGACTTATAAATAACATCCATTATATTTTATTGGTTTATTGGTCTATGGTCATTTATAATTATATTATGCAATATATCATAATATAACATACAATTGAATATTAAATGGAATTATGTATTTACCAAACTTTTTCTCTCCAATAACATCCAGAATAAACGTAGAAGACTTTGAAAAATATGATTCACTTACCTGTAATAGAAAAAAACAATTAGTTAATAATTTTATTCTAATAATAAACAATATAATATAAACTAATAATAAGTAGAAGTGACTGTTTATTTTTTTTTAATCTTGGGATAAAGTAACAATATTTTAAAAATTATTATTCAGATATATAAATAATATAGAAAATAGGATGTAAAATTTAAACAAGAAATCTTATAATAATTTTCAGATAATTTACCAAGCCAAATATTATAACATTGAATTCATGCATTAAATGTAATATATTATTTTAAATTATCATTTCAAATATGTAAAATTACAAATTTACTTAATGTACAGCATAAATGTTTATGATCATAAAATATATCAATTTACATATGCATTAGTTATAAATAATGCGCAATGCAATTTCAAGTATCTTGATAAGAAAACATTAAATTATATGATTAATTTTTTTTTTATTTAAATTCTAGTCATTTCTTTGAACCAATAATATAATATAATCATACATCATCTACGATTACAAAACAAGTTTATATCATAAGTTTAAGATGATTCTGAATTAAATTAGAAAAATTAATCAAGGCATCACTTTGACCCACTAACTAGTCATACATCAACCATGATTTCAAAACAAGTTAATCAAAGCGATGCACCAGCATCAAAAATTTTCCTACGTCCATTTCTCAAACGAATTTTTCCAGTAATATCGACCTAAATCTTCAAACCAAAAGATAATATTTAAGATTAACCATAAAGATGACCGATAATACCTTGCATTACTTTTAATGACAAAGCAGAACCTCATACCGTGCAGTGTTCAGATTCGTCATGATCAGCATCGGAATCTAATAACCCGTAGAGGGTCAAAAATTCTGCTTGGGTCAGAGATTCTGTTCCAAGATTGCAAAACACGGCAAGGTATACTATATGGGAATGAATAATAATAAGCGCTTGACAAAGAAATCGCGAGAGGTCCGCGGGCCATCAGGTCTTGGAGGAGATATATGGGAAATGTATGATTTTGCTGAACTAAACTTTTATAACGTGACAGGAGACCTATTCTTAATGCTGGATGGGGATTTATGAAAGATTTATTTGGGTGAACTTTAAATTTATTTGAGAAAACTTATATGGTAATAGGCCATAGCCCATAGGATAAAGTACAATAAACTTCTCCTTCGGGAAGTTAATAAAGCTAATTGCTGAAGTAGTTTTAAAGGATGTATATAATATAAATATTATTTGATATTATATAGAGCGTTTAGATCATCAATATTTCCTTTTTCTTTTATTTTTCTCTATTTGCATCTATTCTACATGGAACATCCAAAAATTTGTGGTGGTACATAGAATGTCTAAATCGAATGCCAATCCAGTGATTGAACGTCTGGGTATCCTAAAACCTATGATTTAATTTTACGTACTTTATGAGGTTTTAATTGAGCTATTGAGTAACATTTAGCAAATTTTACATAACTTTTTATTACCCTTTATATAAATAAATTTAAATATAAATATTAATAGAGTCTAATACTAGGGCTTAACATCTATTGGAGCGAATTAGCTCCAATTTAAACCAAGTGTATCAAAAATATCGATATCTAATAAAATCGTCATTGAATTGTTAAAATATTGATTTTTTAATTAAATTAGAGAAACCAAATTTAATTAAAATATTAATAAAAGCTTTGCAAGCTCATCTATGCAATTGAATAAAAAATAATTTATGGAAAAGCTCTCTATCCATCTATAACATCCATATTTTTGAGTTAGTCTTAGACTTTATTCAATTCATTCATTCAATTCAAATTCAATGGAATTATAATTAAGTCTAAAAACTAAAATATCTAACAGTGTTGTAAAAGTATATATATGTAAAAAAAAGTAAGTACTAGTAAAAAAAATCCTTGCATCTTGCTTATCCCAATATTAAAAACATGAAAAATAATCTATTCTGTTTTTAATATTAGTGATATTCATTACAATCACAAATAATACATTTTAATTAAATTTCAATAATTTTTTAAAAAAAATGATTTAAAAATTTCTGAAAAATGTGTAATATCAATCAAATTTTACAAGATTATTTTTAAATACATCTGCAGTATTTCACCGTCTTCTAAAATTATGTCATTTTCTAATCCTACATATGTAGGTCCAGTTTGAAGGACACATGTCCCATTAAAATAATAAATTTCTTTAAAAAACCAAATGTTATAATACGCAACAGTATTGATATAGAACGGAAGTTCTAGTTCTTGCTGTGACACCAAAACATTTCATTTATATTTAGATCACTTTATACTCTTGAGCCAAAACAAAACGACATAATCTATTTTAAAATTTATCTGATTACGTTGTTAGAAAAACGAAAAAAAAAATTAATAAAAAGCCGACCGTGAGAATACAAGATAAACCGGTAGAAAAAAACCTTCTCGGATAGAAAATAATGAATGAATATAAATCTTAGAAGTAACAGAACCCGATCAATTACCAATCTTGTTCGATTACATAAAAACTAATCAGTATTCATGAATGAGAACATTGAAAATGGCGCTAATAGCTGGATGTATGGTGTAACCAATTAATACTAACAAGAAGTAAGTTAAATTTTAATCCAAATTACATAATGATTAATTGAAACTTGGACGTGTCAACTACAGAAAAACTATTTGAGAAATTGAATTTGCATACTTAATTATAGTAATAAATGTTACCATATTTTTTTTGCGTTTTTCAGCAGGTAGTGCTGAGAAATAATTATCAGCAATCAAGTACCATGATAGATAAAATTATTAATAATTATTTAAATTGTGGACGTTTTGATATATAACATCAGAAAGAGAAGATTGTGTTTTCGCCAGAAAAACCAATTTGAAAATTTCTATTTTTTTCAAGTCAATCTTGAAAAAGTGTGTTAAGGTGTGTGCAAGTCAAAGCTTGACTTTTGGTCGTAGTTTTCTCAAAAAACGACTGAACCGATTTAAAGATTGAAAAGCCATTTGATGAAACTCTATGAATAATGATTTACGTAAATGCACTTTTTACACTTATATAAGTCTGGGAAAAAATCCAACGATTTGATAAGTTTCCCAAGTGCGAATCCTTGGTGTAGAAGTATTAGTTCTGGATTATAAAGTTTTATCGCGCCAGTTTTTTACATCTTCAAAGTCCTTGATCTACCTATAAGTTCAAGTGAATTATAATAATGCTACTGTAGTCTAGAGAAAAATCTCATTATTTCTATTGAAGTATATGACTTTTAATAATTTGCATTATTCATTTCAGCTGTCTCTACCGATATTTTTCGTCGGATATAATAAAGTATATTAATCATGCCGTTTATATTGTTATTTTATGATTGCAAGTCAATAGACCGTGGAACTCTTTCATATGTAAACCATTGTTTACTTGGGTCTCTAGACAATATTAATTGGTGTAACGTCATCGTTTTTAGTCTCAATTATTGAGCCCAACCTTAAAATTGTCGAAAAAAATATAACATAACTTTTGAACCAACAGTAGTTGTTAAACTTTGAATAATAAAATTAATAACCATAAGAAATATAAACGAAATTCGAATTTGGATTTTCAAAAATTCGTCAGAATTTTTAGCGCAAACGTAGATGGAAAATATTTCAACTTAATGCTTATCTTGAAGAAACGGATCAGACGATCATTTCACAAAACAAATCAATACCATATCGAGTTCATCGAATGGTGTTTAAAATTCTAAAATTTAAACAGCAATTTTTGAGACAATTGCAAAAATAAAAATCTTGGCTTGAAACACATGCTTTTTACAATTTTGGTGTCAAACTATTCAGAATGATTGGAACACCGCAAAAACAAAACATTAGTAAATCGGATTTTCTGGCTCAACCAATGACTTCGGGAAAAAACTTAAAATTTTATACCAATTCTAGATAACGTTGATTT
>NW_020537324.1:1563883-1595493 GCF_003426905.1 Ctenocephalides felis | reverse complement strand
ATTTGATTCGGCGACGTCTACCTCCACGTTCGACGAATAATATTTGATTATGAAATCAGTTGTAACACGAATTAAAACACTGCATGCCGCGGTTGCGGGGCTTCCGATCATTCGGCGTTCGCATCCATCAAAACCGGTACGCGCCGCCGACCGGCTGTCCCTACAATCATAACATGACGCGGGGAGACAATGATATCGCCGGGACCAGGTGGCCGAGGAACAGATACATAGCCAAGTGCTGTTCCGCATGGTAAAGGTACAATATAACACATCGAGGAGGGTATATTATTTAAATTGTTAATATGAAATATTTTATGAGAATGGTCATTGGGTTTGAGCTGGGAAAGGTGTGATATGGTCACTGACATATATTTATTAACTCATTTTTTAGTCTAAAAGGTGTGCTCCATATTGATAAACAATAATTAGTGCTTTGAACCAGAATTGTATGAAGAGAGGATGTGATGAATACATCCAGGGTATATTTTAAAACAAAATATAAATTATTTTGGATATAGAGTGCAAATGGGGCACTCTATGTCCAAAATCTTTCACACTAATGACATCTATTCGCTTAAGGGTGTATTCTACTGTAGAATTTTGAAAAAATCGAAAAAATTTGTTTTTCATATTTTCAAAGTTTAGTTATTCAAAAATATGTCATTAAAAGGATTTTTCAAAACTATTATTATTTCCTGAGTTATATCCGTTTTAGTGACGTGGCCTCGGTTCGGGTCCGACCGAGTCTCAAAACTTTGAACGCGTTTTTCTCGGAACTAGTTTTTTCGAGCTGGGTAAGGATATCTCGAGTTCTAATGAACCGATTTACTTCAAATTTGGAGAGGATCTTCTCTAAACATCGCTTTATCGCATGGACCTTTCCCTAAACTATAACTTTTCATTTAGTATTTTTAAAAAATTCGGAATTATTAAAAAAAACATGAAAAAAAATTTTTTTTTTCAAACTGCCGCCATTCAGACAAAAATTTCTTTTTTAACTTATCCAAGGTTCATACGATAGCGACATCTATAATAATTAAGAATCCATCTATTTTTTTGTTTCGGATCACCAGGAGGGTTGGAATCATGCACGCCAGGACACCCTCTTTTTTTTGAGCCGCCACTTTGACTGCTCATAACTTTGTGAATTCTAATTTTTTTTCTTCAATAATTTTTTCATGTAATAATAAAATATCAATAAACAAATGATAAAAAAATCGATAGTAAAAATATTATTTGTTTCCTTTATACAGCGCTTCAAAAACCGGACAAAATTCATGCTTCTACAGTAGAATACCCCCTTAATCAAGTTACCAATTGATTCATTCATAAGTAAAATGTGTTTGATATAAAAAAACATTATCCAGCTAATTATAGTGGATGTTTCAGCAATTTTATTTTAATGTTGAGTAAAACGAAGATTATACATTTAAAATTCAAAGTAAAATAATATAAAATATGCCTAATAAATATAATGTCTTTCAAACAAAAATTGAAAATATAACGTAAGAATAATGTAAATAACTAAATAATAATGTTTGTCTACCAAAGAAAAGTTGAAAAATTATCACAAAAATATTGAAATAAACATAATTAGTTGTAACACGTAGTAACAGAAAAAACAAAACAATCATAATAATTATAATGAAAATATTAATTATAAAGAAAAAATAATTTTGACTTTTTGTCTATAAGATTAATTCGAATTTAGACTCTCAATTCTTTTCGTAGTTTTTTGAACTTAAATGTTTTCTAAATAAATCATTAAAAATTAATGTCATTTATAGAGATATTATTAAAAACCTTACGATTAAAAAATATGTAACTGTTTCTTGTCATCCTTGTAAAATTATTCATTCAAATAATGTACCTGGTGAAATGCTAAGGTTTGCAAGCATAACTACTATAAATATAAATATGGTAATTTTTAGTATGTGATTTTTTTTGATAATTTTTCAAAACATATAAACCAATTGCTGATAAACCACATTATTAATTAACTAAATATCCAAAATTTAATCAGTTAAAGAACATCAAGTGCTCATTAAAATTATAAAATGGCAATTATAGAGTAATTATAGAGTTAAGCAATAAAGATGCTTAATCGTAAAAATTAGAGAGTCAGAGAGTTAAAATTAGGATTCTTCATGAAAATAGATATAAGAATGTTAAAAATCTTATATTAAAATTAAGGGGCAAGTAATTATTACAATTGTATTTCACTATTCTTGTAGTTCATACATACATTTCACATAGTCTATAGATGAATTATAATAAATTTAATTTTTCTTTAATCGGTAGAGCAATGAATGTACCAAAAAAAATCTCTATATATTTAAGAAGACCGAAGTAAATCACGCAGGATATAAATCAAATCCATAGATAAAAAAAAAGTTTAACTCATTGATCAAATCAATGTGACGAAAGCAATAAAAAATTATATCTAATTTAACCGATTTACAGAAGAATAATTTTTGTTTTTTTATAACTTTCGAAACAGTATAACCCTAGTTTGTTCCTTTGTATGAGTGTTGCACATATGGGCGCACGTGCATTTCATACAAAGTGATATACGAGATAGCATTTAACCCTATATATTGGTAAATTGATGGTATAAAGGCGGTACTTTTATTAAGTGCTTGTGGAGGCAATTATCAAAACACTTATCTCAATTATTCTACGAAAAAAGTATATTGTGGGTGAAGTGATAATAGATTCAGGGGTGATATATTATCATATTATGTAAAAAAAAATAAAAAAGGGAAAAAAAACCTGACCGGCTGATATCAATTATATAAATAAAATTATATAATAAATTATATAAAACCTGATCTGATATGATATATATATATATATATATATATATATAAATTTCATATATAAAAACTATTTCCATATACAAAAGACTGAAGCTGTGTTTAAGTATTAATTTCACCCTTGAAATATGTTCACAAAGTACATAAGTGGCTACTTTGTTGTCATAATAAAATAAAACAAGTACAATTTACATCTACATCAAAGAGTGATTTTATTCGTATGCTATAAAAGAATCCCAGGCTCATAAAATTGCAATTATCTTCGCCTTAATTAACGCTTCGTCTACCATGCAGATTATGGCCTAATGGATAATACTAACAAATCGTTCAAAAGTGTAAGAAGGACAAATAAAATAAAATAGCATCAAAGTGTTATTCTCGTGTGTTTTAATTATGTATTTAAATATGTTCTTTTGAACTAATCGCAATAAAAACCACAACACTCGAAGATCGTAAAAACGATACCAGGGCTCATTACCGACGCATATGTTATAATTTATGTCCGTTAACTAGCAACGTTTGGCTTTTACTGTTCTGAATGAGAATGCTTGTACAAACGTTATTACCTATAAATTGTTAGTTTTGTACTGCTAATGCCATTGGAATATGCACGATTATTGTTTCCCCAACGAGCGACTTTTTTGCACAATATTTCATACACATGTTATTGTGACTTGCATGCTTCACATACATTTTGTACGGAAACTGTATTTCTGATTTCTTATTCTATACGGTCATTGTTGTGACATTTTTATTATGTAATTTAAGTCAAATTATGATATATCAGAAAAGATAAATCATAAACTTTGCGCTATTGAGCAAGATGTTGCAGTTTTATGAAGTTCTAGGATGGAAAATCGTAGTTTATGTGCGATGTTATGGCTTTCTTCTATATTAGGAAAACACACATGGTATTGCCAAAGGATTGATATTACTAAAGTGCACCCTATTGGTAACACAAGTACACTAAACAGGCGAGGATTCTAGGCAGTTCGTCATCAGTTCATAAATAGTCTGCATTCCGTCTCAATCAATTTCAATTCATTATATTGTATCAATTATTAAAGAATTTTATCACTATCTGCAATTGTAAAAACGACGGTATCTAGACAGATCTTTAAAATCCGGTATAGAATTCATGTTCCAACCTTTACATCCCTAATGTACATTTATACCTATAAAAATCTCTCTAATCCTTTGCATTAATAAAGAGCAGGTGTGCGAACTCTCCATTACAAATGCGTGATGCCTACCCTACGGATATAATATAAAGTAATCATGTCACAATTTGACGTAAACAACTTCCTCACCATTCCAAAAAATCTGCAAATCACGCCGATTATCTTGCCAGGTCATATCAAATAATCTCGACCAGCTGTACAACCCCAATCAATAGAGAACTAAAAAAACTCATTTTGAGTCTGGGGTTGTAAAGTGACACTTTCGAACTATAGGAGAAAAAAAAACTCGCCTCAATCGACTGACGAGAAAAAGAAATAAGAAAACTCATTCTTACCAAAACGATTCTTTAAGAGTACAAATGAAGCAAAATAAAGAAAGATAAATACTTCTTTCGTTTGTGTACATCTCGAGGAGTGAGTAAGGCGGCGTTGTACACGTCAAGGCACAAAAGTCGTTAACGAAGTGGCGCCTTTTGGAAATTCCGTTAGCAAGTTTTCATTGAGTTCCATCCAAGCTCCATTTCCTATTTCTCGCGAATTAAACCCGACCAAAGAGCAAGCAGTCTGCTTTAGATAGTAATGTTTTATTTACTTAATGGGAAATTGTGTGTATTCCCTGCATTCGCCTGCGGCTAGGTTTCTGTGATAACCACGGGCACAATTATAAACTAGCATTTATTTGCCATTATTCTGCCTCTATTCGCGACTTCAGTTAATTACGGGAATACGTGAGGAATACAATTGAATGTGTAATTATAAATTTTAGAGTATTTACAGTTTAGCATTGCGCCCAGCCCAGCCGACTGCACTGTGCTGCAAGCCATTCTGGATGGAATTGTTGAATTATGCAACTTTATTGGAAAACTTCGTTCTTAGAAATGTTAATAAAAATATGTATTAAATTCCCAAATTATATATTAATTGATACACGAACAATCAATATACATAAAGCTGATAATATATGTTTGATAGTATCAATTAGTTCATAAAGCCGGCCACAGACGTAACTGTATACTTGCGCAACCTGCGACTTGCGCATGTATTCTGTAGCGTCTGTGGAGTGTTTTTTGCGCAACTTGATAGACTGGTGCAAGCGAGTAGGCATGAGCACTTTTTCATTATTTTAATTGCGCAATCATTCAAGTCGGCAAGTTCATTCGTTGGCCGCGTGTGGCAGCACATGTCCCGTTTTTATTTTACTTTGTAGCGAATTCATAATACAAGTTTATGAAGTTATCGACAATTAAAAGTTATTAAATTAGCCCTCTGAACACTTTGAATTCTCTTCTGTTGCTGTAAATACATAAATTTAATAAAAAAGATATATTTTTAGGTTATGTTTTGACATTTATTATTTGACATTTGTGATATGCTTGCGCAAGTACTTGAACATAAACTTGAACCGTCTGTGGGCGCTGTGAAAATACGCCTGGTTGCGCATTCATTCAGTTACGCAAGTATACAGTTACGTCTGTGGCCGGCTTAAGTTGGAGTTCACATCGCTAAGGTTGGCTCTTGACTTTGTAAACAAAGTTCGAGTTCACGTTTTGGATAACCTGATATCAAGCAGTAAAAATATTCCTCCCAGCGTTGCTGTATTAAATTGAAAACATTTCACCATTAAAAAAAATATGATAAAAAATATAAAAAACAGCTCAAATGACTTATTCAAATTCCTATTTAAAAAAATATTCTAGTTAAAACTGATTATTATCAATGAACTATATCTGATCATAATTTAACTGAAAATTATTCCAAACACTATCATTTGGATCGCAATAGCGCTTCATAATTTAATAATTATAATTACAGCGTTCGGTTCTGGTTGATTAATATCTACTGGGTCAATGAGAAATTATATATTATGTGCTAATTAAACAATAAATTTCTCTACAGTATATTAAAAACGTCGATGATATAAATTAGCAAGTTGTCATTGTGGTGAAATTAGTTTACTACTTCGTAAAATATAAAATGGAAAACTGATTTATATTCTCTATGCATATGTACATTAATTCTATATAAAATACTAGATAATTAAAATTATATAAAACTATTAATTGTATTTCAACAGAACTAAATCGTGATGTCTGAATATAAGAAATCTAAATACACGTACAGTATGAGTTGCCAACTACGTTTTATATGAATAATGAAAAAAATTCATTCTAATTAAATCAATGCATACTAATAGAATTTATTTATGTGGAGAATAGAAAATTTTAGCAAAATTGAATAAATGTGCATAAAGTATCAAATTATTTTTTAACACAATTTCAAGTATATTTTGCGAGGTTTTTGTCCTCCATTAAAAAAAATTACATCCGTTTAAATTTGTCAAGGTGGTTAAGAAAGCCACGCGCCGTTCTTATAATACAATGCATGCACACCTACTTAGCAAAAACATCTGCCAATTCGTCCGAGTATCATTGTTACAAAAATAACACCAAAACTACAAATGAGACTGAATGATATGCGGGTCAAAGGACCCCATTGTTCCCGCATCTGCGTTTTGAGGATTCTACCGCATTGTGATCGTTGACAAGATTTATTTATTGGTGTTGCTGCCACAATATCATTCTATTGAACGAGTAAATAAATCCTATATATTTGAGGATCAAATCAAATATTTGTAGGCAGAGGGAAGATGGATTTAGAATAAAATTTTGGAGTTTATAATTAATCGTCAGCACAAATGAAATTAAATTAAAATAATGTAGCAATTTTAAACAAAGTAATGATATATGAATTTCATTCTGTGTTTTCCAAAATAGATGTATTACAACACACGTGACACTGGAGAATTCGCGAACCGCTGATGAATATTCCAGCGAAATCCCTAATATACCGTCGCTTGCACAATAGAAATTAGAATAGCATCCGTCTTGTTTATCATCCAGACAGATATTATTTACCGTTACAGAGAGATAATAATAATGTAAAGCACTGACATCATGAGCAACCTCGGACCATGGATGACTTCTCGTCAAAAAGGATCGAAATTAGGTGAGACTGAAGAAAAATGAAGTTGAACTTAAGGATAATCATAAAACCGTTGGAAATTATACTAATTGTTTTGAATATAAAAATTTTAAATGTCAATGTATGTATATAAATTGAAGATTTAAACAAATAGTTTTTAAAACAAGAATCAGAATGAGCAATTCTGATGATTCATCACGTGACTACTTTCCTTACTAATGTTTTTACTAAAATTAGATAGTAAACTAACCTGGAAGCAACACATACTTTCAAAAATAGCTCTAGTAAAAAATAGAGCTAAGGAACTCTACTGGCTCATAGGTAACAAATCCAAATTACTTATTGAAAGCAAGCTACTAATATATAAAACAATAATAAAGCCGATATGGACCTATGGTGCGGAATTATGGGGATGTGTAAGAAAATCTCACATTGATTCAATCCTACGAGCTCAATCAAAAATTCTTAGGCAGATCGTAAACGCTCCATGGTATTTAGTGACAATATATTTTTAACCCAATGCAGAATTGCCTAGAAGGGCTATTTTTACTTGGAATTTGTAGCTTTTTTAAAGTAAAAATGTATATTACTACAGCTTGATATCAGGTTAGCCCAAAAGCTGGTTTCAACCAGGTGATTACAAAGCCAAGCTAATACCACAGCAATACTAACCCCAAATAACAAAAATAATATCCTAAAACTAATTTTTTCCAAGACTTGTAAATAATATATATATTTAAAAAAATTATGTATTTACCAAACTTTTTCTCTCGAATAACGTCCAGAATAAAACGTAGAAGTCATTGCAAAATGTGGAGCACTTACCTGTAATAGAAAAAAAAACAATTAGTTAACAATTTTACTCTAATAATAAACAATATAATATAAACTAATTATAATAAAGTTTATCTATTTTTTTTTTAAACTTGGGATAAAGTAACAATATTTTAAAAATTATTATTTAGATATATAAGTAATATGGAAAATAGAATGTAAAATTTAAACAAGAACTCTTATAATAATTTTCAGATAATTAATTTACCAAGACAAATATTATAACATTGGATTCATGGATTGAATGTGAATTATACATTACTAACCAATTAGTTAACGTACTAAATTATTTTAAATAAACTACTGTACTGCATAAACGTCTATTATCATAAAATGTATCGATGTTTATTATTTATTACTAATTCATTTACATATGCATTAGTGATAAATAATAAGCAACGCAATTTCAAGTATTTTAATAAGAAAACATTCAAACAATAAATTCAAGTCACCTCTTTGAACCAATAATATAATGTAATCATGCATCGACCACGATTTCCAAAAAAAAACTTATATCATAATTTTATGCATAAAACAGCTTAGGATCATACTGTACCAAATTACAAAAATTAATCAAGCCATCACTTTGACCCGCTAACTAGTCATACATCAACCATGATTTCAAGACAAGTTAATCAAGGCGATGCACCAGCATCAAAAATTTTCCTACTTCCGTTTCTCAAACGGATTTTTCCAGTAATATCGACCTAAATCTTCAACCCAAAAGATAATATTTAAGATTAACCGTAAAGATGGCCGATAATACCTTGCATTACTTTTAATGACAAAGCAGAACCTCATACCGTGCAGTGTTCAGATTCGTCATGATCAGCATCGGAATCTAATAACCCGTAGAGGGTCAAAAATTCTGCTTGGGTCAGAGATTCTGTTCCAAGATTGCAAAACACGGCAAGGTATACTATATGGGAATGAATAATAATAAGCGCTTGACAAAGAAATCGCGAGAGGTCCGCGGGCCATCAGGTCTTGGAGGAGATATATGGGAAATGTATGATTTTGCTGAACTAAACTTTTATAACGTGACAGGAGACCTATTCTTAATGCTGGATGGAGATTTATGAAAGATTTATTTGGGCGAACTTTAGATTTATTTGAGAAAACTTATATGGTAATAGGCCATAGCCCATACGGTAAAGATAAATAAAGCTAATTGCTGAAGTAGTTTTAAGGAATGTGTATAATATAAATATTATTCGATTAAAATAGAGCGTTTAAATTAACAATGTTTCCTTTTTGCTTTTATTTTTTTATATTTTTTTAAATATCTGCACCAATTCTACATGGAACAACCAAAAATTTGAGGTAGTACTTAGAATGTCTAAATCGAATGCCAATCCAGTGATTGGACGTCTGGGTTCACTAAAAACTATATGATTTGATTTTACGTACTTTATGAGGTTTTAATAGAGCTATTAAGTAAAATTTAGCAAATTTTACATAACTTTTTATTACCCTTTATAAATAAATTTAGATATAAATATTAATAGAGTCTAATACTAGGGCTTAACATTTATTGGAGCGAATCAGCTCCAATTTAAACCAAGTGTATCAAAAATATCGATATCTAATAAAATCTTCATTGAATTGTTAAAATATTGATTTTCAATTAAATTAGCGAAACCAAATTTAATTAAAATATTAATAAAAGCTTTGCAAGCTCAACTATGCAATTGAATAAAGAATAATTTATGGAAAAGCTCTCTATCCATCTATAATATCCATATTTTTGAGTTAGTCTTAGACTTTATTCAATTCATTCATTCAATTCAAATTCAATGGAATTATAATTAAGTCTAAAAGCTAAAATATCTAACAGTGTTGTAAAAGTATATATATATAAAAAAAAGTAAGTACTAGTAAAAAAAATCCTTGCATCTTGCTTATCCCAATATTAAAAACATGAAAAATAATAATCCATTCTGTTTTTAATATTAGTGATATTCATTTCAATCACAAATAATACATTTTAATTAAATTTCAATAATAATTTATTAAAAAAAATGACTTAAAAATTTGTGAAAAATGTTCAATATCAATCAAATTTTACAAGATCATTTTTAAACACATCTGCAGTATTTCACCGTCTTGTAAAATTATGTCATTTTCTAATCCTACCTATGTAGGTCCAGTTTGAAGGACACATGTCCCATTAAAATAATAAATTTCTTGAAAAAACCAAATGTTATAATAAGCAACAGTATTGATATAGAACGGAAGTTCTAGTTCTTGCTGTGACACCAAAACATTTCATTTATATTTAGATCACTTTATACTCTTGAGCCAAAACAAAACGACATAATCTATTTTAAAATTTATCTGATTACGTTGTTAGAAAAACGAAAAAAAAAATTAATAAAAAGCCGACCGTGAGAATACAAGATAAACCGGTAGAAAAAAGCTTCTCGGATAGAAAATAATGAATGAATATAAATCTTAGAAGTAACAGAACCCGATCAATTACCAATCTTGTTCGATTACATAAAAACTAATCAGTATTCATGAATGAGAACATTGAAAACGGCGCTAATAGCTGGATGTATGTTGTAACCAATTAATACTAACAAGAAGTAAGTTAAATTTTAATCCAAATTACATAATGATTAATTGAAACTTGGACGTGTCAACTACAGAAAAACTATTTGAGAAATTGAATTTGCATACTTAATTATAGTAATAAATGTTACCATATTTTTTAGCGTTTTTCAGCAGGTAGTGCTGAGAAATAATTACCAGCAATCAAGTACCATGATAGATAAAATTATTAATAATTATTTAAATTGTGGACGTTTTGATATATAACATCAGAAAGAACAGATTGTGTTTTCGCCAGAAAAACCAATTTGAAAATTTCAATTTTTTTGGATGATTCAAGTCATTCTTGAAGAAGTGTGTTAAGGTGTGTGCAGGTCAAAACTTGACTTTTGATCTTAGTTTTCTCAGAAACGTCTGAATCGATTGAAAAATTGAAAAACCATTTGATGAAACTCTATGAATAATGATTTACGTAAATGCACTTTTTACACTTATATAAGTCTGGGAAAAAATCCAACGATTTGATAAGTTTCCGACGTGCGAATCCTTGGTGTAAAAGTATTAGTTCTGGATTATAAAGTTTTATCGCGCCAGTTTTTTACATCTTCAAAGTCCTTGATCTACCTATAAGTTCAAGTGAATTATAATAATGCTACTGTAGTCGAGAGAAAGTTCTCATTATTCCTATTGAAGTATATGACTTTTAATAATTTGCATTATTCATTTCAGCTGTCTTTACCGATTTTTTTCGTCGGATATAATAAAGTATATTAATCATGTCGTTTATATTGTTATTTTATGATTGCAAGTCAATAGACCGTGGAACTCTTTCATATGTAAACCATTGTTTACTTGGGCTTCTAGACAATATTAATTGGTGTAACGTCATCGTTTTAGTCTCAATTATTGAGCCCAACCTTAAAATTGTCGAAAAAAATATAACATAACTTTTGAACCAACAGTAGTTGTTAAAATTTGAATAATAAAATTAATAATCATAAGAAATATAAATGAAATTCGAATTTGGATTTTCAAAAATTGTTCAGAGTTTTTAGCGCAAACGTAGATGGAAGAAACGGCTTCGACGATCATTTCACAAAACAAATCAATATTATATCGAGTTTCATCGAATGGTGTTTAAAATTCTAAAATTGAAACAACCATTTTTGAGACATTGGTGAAAGATCAAATCTTGGATCCAAATGCATACTTTTTACAATGTTGGTGTCAAACTATTCAGAATGATTTGGAACGTCAAAAAAAGAGAAAATTATTAAATTGGATTTTCTGGCAAAAACAATGCCTTCAAAAAATCAATAATTTTATACCAAAAGTTGATTTCACATATGATTTTTTTTAATTCCTTAATGATGCAGTAAATGGCTTTTTTTCCATTTAACTATCCTTTATCTTGTGCAAAGAGATATTGCTTCCCATCTCGGTTATCCTCCTCGATTTTTATAGAGATCTTCGGATTGAAAACACCTGCGGGAATATTTATTCACAGTGTCCTGGAGTGATAGCACCAGGTCCTTTTGCCATTACATCAAACGGACAGTGTTAGATTACTCGACTGCTATATACATGTGTAGTATTTGATACTGTTCGGGTAAATAAAATGGGTAAAGGACCTTGGTTTCAATCCAATGGGTAAAGAAATCTCTTCGACTATCAATATGTGTTATATATATAATTTTTTTTAAAATAATAAAAACATGTATTTTTATTATTTATAATGTATCATATTTCATTTCTATAATGATAACTGCAACATGACAGATTTTATAAGAGAAATGTGGTTCATCTAGAGCTCCATGCATGCGTGAAAACGGTCGGTATCCGACATATCAGACAAGTCACACAAACAATTCATTATATTCCCGGGGTCATTAGGAGAGCGCCGAGAGAGCCTCCAATGTGCCCCATTGTACTCGAAGATCGGGCCCCATTTATGGCGGAAACGTTTGGCATTTGAAACATGGGCGGGAAGAATTTATTGGAATTAAGTTATGGAAATATGAATGTATATTGGATATTAAAATTAGGAAAAAAAATTAAGTGAACTTTAATTGAACCAGGGATATCTCACAGATGTTTCTAACTAATTGATAGGTAACTATTTAAATCCCACAACATGAGGTTAAAAACGATGAGAAAGTATATGTTAAATAGCACGATATTTAGCAACTCTATAAACCAGGAGTTTTAAGATAAATTCACATATTCAAAAACTTCGTTGTATACTACATACCATCATTTTTTATTAAAATGGAGCCTTAGAATGATGCGAAACCCATAAAAATGTGAACAAAATTTGAACTTAATATTAAAATCTCTATAAAATATCTGAAAATTCGATGTGCGTCTGTCCAGCGATCATTTTTAACCGCCAAGAGGCATTAAAAAATATGTATTAAATGATAATGAGCTTTAAAATAAATTCACATATACAGAAACTTCGTTGTAGACTATATCTCATTTTTTTATATTAAAATGGAGCCTTAGAATGCTATGGAGTCCATATAAATGTAATAAGAATTTGTACTTAAGATTAAAATTTCTATAAAATATCTGAAAATTTGATGTGTATCTGTCTAATGATCATTTTTAACCGCCAATGGCATTTTTATTAACTTGTTCTATTAGATCTCCGAAATAGTTAGACCTGCCTTTGCCAAAAAATGATCAGCACGTTTCCCCATTAATAAGAATCGAATGTCTTTTGAATCAATCAAATCGGTTGATCTGTGCTCTCGAAATCGTGGACAAACACACCAAAATGTGTGTATGCCAAATGAAGTATGCCAAAATGTTTAGAAACCTCTAAAACGTAAAAATGTCCAAAAAAATCATATTCCATTTTTTGCAATTACTATAACTCACTCTGAAAGCAAAGTTGATAAAATAGTTGAAATTCTGCTGAAAAATCAGTTAGGTGAAATTTTAAAATTAAATGTATTCGCCAATCCAAAACAAGTAATTCACTACTCTCGTTAAGTAACATTTAGTAGGTTTATATAAACAAAATCAATAATTATTATGAATGAAAAATAAACAATTGTTATGAAAATGCACATCTATGTCTTTTACCAATATCTATCTTTTCCACCCACGGCAATTTGTCATCTTGTATCGGAAACATTGAAGTCATTTGCTGCTCCATCGATTTGATAAATGTTTCTTTGACTATCGACTTTTTTGTTTTACAAAACGATTTTTATATATGATATTGTTACTGTCTAGCTTTCGGATGTGAATTTCCAATAGCTCGGCTTTCCAATACTCTGCAACGTGTTTTGATACTGTTGCGTGTTTGTGTTCCGGAAATAATTTGAAGCTAACCATAAGTTTTACCTTATCTTGTAAATATTATTGTTTCTCTTCTATAAATGCTGTGTTTCTGCCATTGTAGAAAAGTTTGGTTCGAGGGAAAAAGTACATGCAATTCGAAAATATTCTCTGTATAAATATTATTCAATTTTCATTTCCAATTGTTAAAGACAAATAAAAGTTAAATTGCATCAGATGAAGGATATTGTAAAAGTTTTAAGTGGTTTGAGAATGATTTTCATATCCGAAGTGATTAAAAATATTTAATCTAAAATATTATATTGGTTGGACTGTAGAAAATGATTTTATAAACCCTTTCCCCGTGTTTATAGTTTCTTTGCACATGTATTTCCATTCGAATGCGAGGCAGCCAGGAATTTGATGTTGCATTACTTTTCTTAGAGCAAACAGTTGAATAGTTTGAATTCAGAGTTCAGAACAGTAAAAGTAACGTACTCTCATGTCCCATTGCTTCAGCTGGTAGATTTGACTTACAAACAAAGACTATATCGTTTGGAATCTGAAAAATATCTCAGACATGCAAACGGCACCGACATAAAACACTCGACAGGAAAATGCTATCCAAAGATCCGTTGTATCTCTAATATGTGGAATAGAAGACTTTGGCGGGTGTACGAGATCCTACTGCCTGATTGAGCACAGAAAATAAAATAGAACGACGACCGAAGCTTATTCTAGTATTTGGTTTTGTTCGTGAATTCTATGGGCGGATTTTTCTCATTTCGCTCCAATTCATTGCTTTATGTGAGCAGGTTACAGAGATCGCTTCCATGTAATCATTGGCGGATTAGAATATTAGTAAATTACACATCGTTATTGTGGAAGTTCATTGTACATGGGTAAAATACACTGAACTACTTTATATAATTAAAAAATAGATTATAATAAAATATTTACATTAGCAGGTATTGCACATAAAAATTAAAACTAAACTAAATAAATGAGTGACTGTAGGAGTCACTCATTTTAGAAGGCAAAGACAAGAATAAAAACGTATGTAATAATTAAATGTAAAAGGTACCGAGCGCAGATGTAATGATTAAATATAAAAAAAAAACTAAAATTACGAAATTTAATCAGATCTTCATAGTACAACATATTACTTTCCAAAAATGCCATCAGAAATTGGGTTACCTAAAATTTACCAATTAGCAGAGTTATGAAATTTTAATGTTTATAGTTTGGAATAAATAATTATATGTAACATCATTCTTTCTTAATTTCATCTCTGATGTCAATCATCAGACTTACAAGGAATTTACAAGGTCATGATCAATAACAATAGAGATTTAGCAACCTTGCAAATTGTTACAATAAAATTCCGGATCACATACACACATTTTTGGCAATTCAAGATGATTTAAAACATCTAGAAAACATAAAATTAGTAAGTCGGATTTTCTGGCAAAAACAATCTTCCCCTTCATGACTTGAGAATGATCGCCCAGCAATTGGTAAGGAGTTCCTCCTTCCTACATGGTGCTCTCCTAGCCTTGTCAACATGTTTGCAATTTCAACGGAAGAACAAAAAACACCAAGAAAAAGGGAAAAAATCCACATCCGAGCTGATCTCATTTTTGCTTTCTTTCCTCGGAGCACAAGAAGTCGTGTCCAAGTACACAACATCAGTTTTACAATGGGTATGTGTATATATGCAGGACTCAAAGACTCGGAAAATCTTTCAGACTTTCCACATTTTACCTATCCTGGGACTCTTTCTGCACACATCGAGTTTTAAACTTTCGTTTTACCGCAAGTTAGTAAACTGCACAATAAAATAAACAACTCGCATTACGACTTTTATATAGCAGCCAAAAAGCTAAAACGGTGGAAAAAACTATGAAACCCGAATGAATTAGTTTCAGAAGAACAAAATAGTTATCGAAGTTGAAACATTAAATGCCTATGAAAATAATAAATACAAGCAAATGGTTAAAATAATCCTCGATATGATCTTATAGAGATCACCAATAGATATTTTTATGGTAGGAAAATCATTGTCACAATTGATAAAAATTTTCATATTATCTTTTTGTCATTAACATTTTTTAGAAAACTCATACTAGCTCAAAGCTTGTATCTCAAATTTTACTCGTTTGCCAAAGCAAACTAGCGACTCTTTTTGTGGCTCGTACCTCAAAACACTCGTATGTCAGGTCAATCGTACCACTGTATAATTATAACTCAAAATAGTCTTTCAGTTATTTTTTATTAGACCATCATGTCCTTCCCATCCCATCACGTTATTCCCATGAATCCAGTTTTATAGTCAAAATAGAGTATATATTTTTAAATACATTTCCTTATCAAAAAATGATCATATAGCATCCCGTTATTAAATATCGCATTTAATTACTCCTCAGTATCTCAATAAACCATGAACTTTCATCCTTAACGATACGTACTTAAATTCAGCTCATTAATTAAGAGCTTTCTTATCAAGAGCCCGTCGACATCTCGTCGTATGGTTTTCATGAATTCCATAACCATAATTAATATTAGATCGTAAACCATCGTATTACCCTCGCAATACGTTTGCTCCATATGCATACTAATAAAATGGCCTTTTGTGACGTCGATCCGGTATCATTTAAATCTTCCCATTAACGGAGAGTCGGCGCCGCCGCCGGGCTACATTTCTCTATTTTAATATATTTAAAACGATTTTCCGTCCGTCCAGAGGGTCGGATCATTCGACCCATTTCTACCCGGAGGGGTCGTCCAGGTCTCTAACGCGTCCTAATTACCATAAGCATATGTCCAGAGTGGGTTGGAGGAGGACTGATATTGCAAAAAGAGAAATTATAATAGTGCAGGGGAATTAGAATAATTGAAAATTGCTTTTAATTTTAATAGTGTGATCTTTAACGCCATATCTATAAAAATTTTATTGGAAAATTTACATTGATGATGTTACGTGGGTTTAAAAACCATTGAACTCAACTTTGAATATATCATCTAACAAGAACATAGAATATATCAAATAATATGTATATATATATATCTATTACAAATTTAATTGAATCTACCATTATAAGCAAATTTCCATTAAGCAAGAAATGAATATAAAATTTAATGTAGCGAAAGAGTAATAAACGAGTACGTAAATGTATGATTAAGACTATTCAAATATTCATATTTCATAAAATAGCTCTAGAAATATCTGTTTTCCATATCATAGTGTTATTTGCCATAAAACTGGTCATAAACTGTTAATGTTTCCATTTATTCATTTATATGAGTAATGAAAAAAATTATATTCTATAGGTATATACTACTTCAATTAAATTAATCATTAAAATATAATTTTTTCGAGCTTTTTTATTCAGAATTATATACTCACAACTATGACTACAATAATCTACATATTATATATATATATATATATATATATATATATATATATATAAATAAGTCGAATTTTCCTTCCTGACGATATAATTTAAGAACGCACAAACCGATTTCGACATTTTGCATTCGTTGGAAAGGTCTCGGGCTCCGCAATGTTTATAGCTAAAGGTCTATAGCGAATCCGCTTTGTTTGTGTTAACGTCAAACCAAAAAATAAAAAATGTGGCTTACCAAAAAGCACTTCAATGAAACGGATAATTTGCGGATTCACTTTCATTTACTTAGAGAAGTTCAACTAAAAAACACTTCATTTTTGTAATCGAAATAAATTCATTACTGTTGTGTAATAAAATCAAATTTTTCTGTTTCAAATATAAAACAACCAAAAAATTTCTTCATCTTTCTCACAAAACCATCTGGTGGCGAAACGGAGTTCGTCGGGTTTGCTAGTTATTAATAAATATAATTATAAATTATTATTATTATTGACTTATTATTCCATCACGCATAACGTTCTCAATTTTTACTATAATTAAATTAAACTTTATTCCATAAATAAATTATTCGGTAATAAATTCTAATTTCGACTTAATTTCCAATTCCACCCGGGCGCACGAGGGCGTCCGGGTGATGTTTTATTTTTTTACCCTCGCGTTTAATGAGAGTTGCGTGGTTGTTTGTTTTCGGGGCGACCCACCCGCGGCACGTTGCGTTTTTTTTCTATCTAGTTTTATATGTCAGATCGTACTTACATAACGTTATTAAATACGAACACTCTCACTTTTCTATGCATTAAATATCAGAAAAAAATAGACAACAAGCCTGCGACGAGGGAGGAAAATGTTGGTTGAGAAAGGGTAAGGGCATAAAAATATTGTGGGAATCGAAAACTGATGTTTGCTATTTCTGTTTAAATAAAATATTGTCCTAATAGTTCGAATCTTCTTCAGTGAATAAAATACTCAAATTATTTAAATTACACAAAAAACATAAACGAAAAGTAAAGGATTTGTGTAAGTCATATTTATGAATTATCTAAAATTAAATCATAAAAAAAAACTCAAGTTTTCTTTCTGCTCTTTTTTTATATTCTAAGATGATACTCAATTACGAGTAGTATTGAACCAAAACCGATAAAAAAGCAATAAAATTTCTTTAAAAACAAGTTTGAGATTTGTTTTTGACTGGTTTGATTTATTGATGATTCACATACTAATATAGGCAAAAAAAATTCTGCTTAAAGCCTATTGTGTCATTTTTTGATACCGTAAACGGAAATACTTAAAATTCTTACTGAGTTATGATTCTGTGCAAATAAATGAATATTTTGAATACACATTGAATTTTAATAAATTTAAGACTAACTTTGTATTTAATAGCATAAAAGTTTACAAGTTTTGAAAACTTAAGATGTATATAATAGTCTTACTTCGATTAATAGTCTTCAATATAAAAAAACTGATGATGAATGTTATGAGTATTATTATTTTAAATTGAATATCGATAAATTTAGGATCAATTTTGTATTTATTAGCCCAAAGGTTTTCCATTATTATAGGCCTAAATATTTTATATAAAAGTCTTACTTTATTTAATAGCCTAAAAGGCTTCAAAATTTGCAGAAAACTGATGGTAAAAAACTAAGGAAGTAGCTTGACAATAAGTTCACAGAATATGTGAGTTACCAAAACCACTAACATCAACTTAATTCACATTAACGAATAATATTAATGATTTTGAAATCATATATTTCAAGGCCGGGAGTATGTTCGCGCCAAACTAAAAAATAAAAATCTATTTGAACTACCGCTTTAAGATATTTAGAAAAAAGTATTTTAAATGACGATATGTTACTAAATTTATTATGGCTCAATTTAAAAAATAGCAATAAAAAATAAAACAACATGTACAAACATTGGTAAATACGTATTGTTATAAGATTAACAAAGATTTGAATGAAAGTAACTCTGGAGAAATTGAAAATCTATTTATCATTATTAGAGAGATATTTGAATCTCGCAAATAAAAGGTCGCTGGATCTGAATCTAGGACATATCTAGCAGAAACATAAATACATGAGACGCCGTGGGCCTAAAATATGCCTCAAACGCCATTAGGCCGGTTCGTGCACTGTACTGTGCGTTATGAATTAGATTATCAAAGGATATATCTCTAATCTTCTAGGTGTTTCAGATTAAACTACGAGATATTTTGATAAATACATTGTTTTTTACTACAACAGCCAGAGGCAGGTGATAAAACAATGCCGGTATCGTGCACATGAATACGCAATTAGAGTTTACTTTGGAACTAGTGGGAGTATATGAGTAGAGTTTATTAGCTAGGCGTATTAAGAAACGAATGTTATTGGAACGTCAATATTTTATAAACAGAAGCTTTTTATTGCGGATATTTATAAGTTTATTTATGTGCGCTTTAAAGAGATTAATAGTGTTTACAAAACTTTGCCCTGGTTTCTATGATAAATATTTGTCAAAAACCGTTTTATATCAAGAAGTAGGTACGCTTGTGTTTTGATTGGAACCAATTTGTAGAGTATCGCAGTTTTTTTGTAAATTGTTATGTATATATTTGTAACAATCAGAACAGTTTTGTAGATCAAGATCGTTAAACGAAAATTGGCACAATTAGAAAAACAACATATTTAACAAAATGATGCAAGAGTACAAATAGAAAAAAATGAAATCATCGAAGGGACAAATAAAAATTAACAACAATCGCTATTAATCAATTCAAAAACCAAAAAAAATAGAAGCCTATCTTAAATAAGAGAAATAAAACTAAAAATTCTGCATAGACTATTTAGAATCTAGAATTGAGTTTGGAATAATCTGTAAGATAGTCATAAAAGCATTATAGCATATTATATGAATTTAAAATAATAGTACACATCATAAATAATAAACTTGCTACATTTTTACGATGCACCTCCATATAAAATACGTCTTATATCAAAAAGCGATGCGCCGAGTTAGAACATCCTCATTTCGCATACATTTTTAATGCTGGCTGCACATACTTTTCGCGATATGGAAATTACATTTCCTCTGCTGTCATCGCAATTATTACTTTTTCTATACGTCTGGTCTAGACAATATTGTTTTTCATAAATTTCAATGAGTTGCAGGAAAAAGCATCGCCGACACCGACGACGTCTGCGAATTCCAATAAAATGATATGCGTAATTTTATTACGACCATGGCTGCGGTTGTATGAACCATGTTGGTAGAATATGTTTGAGAAAAATCAGAGAACATTAATTTTTTCTGGAACCACCAGAAATGGTCAATTCTATATATCAGTAATTGGTGAACTAGACTGCCCCAAAACTTTCACCTAATTATTTTTTAACAAAACATCCTTGCACTTAATATTTTTAATCAAGGTAAACCATTACCTTTTCTCCTGGTGAAACAAGTTCTAAATTCTATCAGTACCGATATAGTTGATTTTATTATCATTTGACTTCGATATCGTTTTTGCTATTACTGTTGCAAAAACGAAAGGAAGTTGGTGTCATTTAGTCAACTTCAATTAGTTATATGCTCAATAAAATAATAAAACCAGATTTAGAAAACTGGTAATGACTTAGAGCTATAAAAACTCCGACATACTGATATGAATCATAGTTTTTTATACATAAGGCACAACCATAACTTAAATACAAATATATAGTAAAATGGTACGTTGCAACATTTTATTTAAATCCATTTCCAAAAATATATTATACAATGCGGTATTTTTATCAAACTTTACTCTGTACAAAAATCCTATAATAGCGTTTTTATACAAAATTAATCTCAAACCAAACAGTACCTGCCGTGTTTTTTATCAAAAATAATGTAAGTCTAGATAATAAATAAAACTCCAGTTGATAACACAATATTCGTAGTGGGCCATTATTTCCTTGTCGAAAATTTAGTGAAAGAGCTAATAACAAATATGGAAATTATTTTTGAGTAAGTATTAAAATTTAATAACCGATTTTCAAAAAAAAAACAAAAATTTTACAATTTTTCTCGTAACCAAAAAGCTGCATAATGTTTGATTGGAGAGAGGGGTAATTTTAAATATTATCACGTAAAAATTCTTAAAAATCGATCACGTGATTAATGGATGCTCCCAAATTTATTCGATCAATTAAAGAGATGTAATATTGTTTTTTGTCAAATAATTCAATTACAGAGTTTTCCATTATAAATATAATATTGTGTACAATTTAGAAATATATTATTTTTTTAAAACGGGAATTGCCATGACGGTCATATGTGTCTGACACTAAGTTGTTCTAAGAAGTTCTGAGGAAACATATATGTTAGTCATATATGAGTGACATAAGAAATAGTGTTAATTTTTTTTTGTTTTATGACAACTTTTCTTGATACATATTAACTAAATTATCTAAGAAAATTACCATGGTCCACATGATTTTTTTTCTGATATTAACATGGTCATTAATGTGCTTTATTTCCTATGACCCGAATTCACCAATTTCCATCCCTCAGCTCTTCCACTATTGAAAAAGTGTCGGCATAGCATAGGAATTCGTAAACTAAAAAATGTCACCCCCGTTCCTTTCTAGCAATTCGTTTCCAGGACCTAGGTCACCCCAGTATAAATTCACGATTATAACGCAGTTCATGTACCCCAAGTTTTATGACCTTTGCATGTGCACCCCCTACACCACACACCACACTTGGCTCGGCGTTCGTACGGTGAATATGGTGCACGGTGCACCGCATTAGGAATGAAAAATAGTCCGGACTTGCAAATGCTCATTTTCGATATTAGTATTCTGTCACAGTAGGCACAAAACCTACCCTCGAGCTACTTATTTCACACTAAGCATCCCCCTTTGGAACATATATGTAAGTAGACAATTTTCAGAAATGGATAGATAAATTTTCGATATAAAGGTTTTTTTGTAACTACCCGAAGGAGAAGTTACTTTTTGCCAACAAATCCAACTTTAAAGTCATTCTGAATCTGACAACATTGGAAAAATCTTAAGTTATAGTTGAGAAATCAAAAATAAAAAATTTCACATATCTTTACGTTTCAGAGGTTTCTGAACACTTTGGCATACCTCCGAAAAAATGAATGAGTGTGTGTGTGTGTGGATACCATTTTTCGTTGACGTTTTCGGGAGTACCGCTCAACCGATTTGAATGATTCAAAAAGCAATCGCTTTTTACTAATGAGGATTAGTGTTGATTAGATTTTGGGAAAGGTCGGTCCAACCGTTTCGAAGATGCAAAGCATCCGATTTGAATGAATCAAAAAAATTTCTGCTTGTGTTGACGAAACAATTGTTAAATTTTTTTAATTTAAAATTGAGTCTATTGCCAGAACTTGAATTAAATGAAAAAGTCAGGTTTGGATAGATTCATGTGCATGATAATTAATCTAAATATTTCTTCCTCTATATTAGAATGTCGAGCCGTTCGATATAAAAATACAGACAATATTACCAAAATAAAGAATTAAGTTTCTTATCTTATCGAATTTATCGACTACTTTATCAAAATTTAGTACATTATACAAATAGCACAAATTAAATGAATCATTTTTTATTGAAAATGATAAGCATTTGAAAACAAAGTTAGAAAAATCATCATAGTTTTGTAAAACATTCTAATAAAATTCCAAATAATAATATTCAAATAAATAAAATTTATTACATGGCAGTATTACCCCAAAGAAGAGATTGTCCTTAAAATTTGGCATAAATTTTGCCATCAGTAATTTACCACTTTCCCATTCAGTAAATAGTTGTCGCTTATAATACTCGATAATTTCCTCTTATCTCAATTAATGTCGATCACAACATTTTCCAAAGTGTTTAGTATTACAAATATTTATCAGTTTATCGAGGATTATTTAGGAATGTTGTTGCACTGCACGCATCAAAACTGCAACTATGTACACCATCGTAACATGCCACAGATGTGGAAATGATAGTTACAAGCTCACAACGATATAACATAAAGCTCAAATAGCAAACGGTGATATTACAAATGGCAAAATCGATATGTTTGTGTCGGGTCGCCCTGTATAAATATTTAGGGTAAAACGGGGTCGAAGGAGGAAAAAAGTCGCTTAGATGTGAGAGAATCAGCCTAGAGACTTCCCAACTACCACTGAAGACAATAACACAAAATTTTACATTAATTTTGCATTATTCATACAAAGAGATCCAATCACTGAATTGGCATTTGATTTAGATATTCCAAGAACTACCAAAAACTTGCTGATGTTCCATAATGAAATAAGTTTTTTTTGTTAGTTCATAGTCACAACATTCGTTCTCATTTTTTCAAAATAGAAATTTCACCAATAAGCAACTTTCAGACAACATACAATTATTTCAGAAATATCCACATCAGCTTTTATAAATAGTATGGGTCCTACCCCATCAAAATCAATATTAGTATATGAAAATGGACAAAAATTGTGATGGTTTATAGAAGGTTAGAATCATCTTCTAAAAAACTATATATTTTTAATCTTATATGACCAATTTTACTAAATTTCCCCGGTTTTCCCTATATACATATGCCGAAAAAAATTGAAGATATTTCATACTGTCTACATGCACTTGACAAAGATATCGAAAGCAATAAGATGGCAATATGACTTGAAATTCTCATGATGTATGATAAGTATTTGTCAAGGAATAATAAGCAATTGCTTCAACAAACGATTTTTTGGCAAATATATTCTAAGGAAACAATATTAGCATGTACGACAATGATTGATGATCAAAAGTATTGCTCGAGGATTTGGAACATTGGGTGATTTATAGATTTGCAACCCTACGTACTCAGAAAATACGTACACATTTTGCTATATTCCATATGAATATATGCATCAATAAAGTTTGCCAAATAGAAGTTTACTATTTTTAAAAGCTCTGGACATGTATAAACGTGTAATTACAAAGTTATAAACGAAATTGAAATATCAATCAAACAAAAATATTCCCAAAGCTCGTTAACCACATCATTATCATTTTTATTTGATTTCGAAATTGAAATTCAGCAATTAAACTTATAGCACAACAACCACAAGTATATTCGCCGCGATTAATTTAATTTCAACTTCGTACTCTGAACCGATTTTCATTCCAACTATCTATATGAGTAAAACGTCTGTGCATATTTAAATAAGTTCAACAACTACTTCACGAAATTCTCCGTAATCCAGTCGATCTGTGTGGACGGATTAACATGTAAATTGCATCTGGTAGCCGGAGTTCGCGCCGATTGTGACATTCTTAATGGAATAATATTATGAAAATGGATGACGACCTATAGCCCAACGATTCGGAATGTTTTTAGAAAATTTTAACCAAGGTAGAGTATATATTTGACCGCGAGCGACCCTACCATTAAATATTGAAAAAGACCAGTTTGTATTCATTAGCAAGCTTTTAACGGGTAGAGATACCATCGAATTAATAACGGACCAACAAGGCTCCCGTATTTTCCTTTTAATCGATTAATATATAATGAAATCAATGCGGAAACATGATCAATATATTATGATTCTCAATCTGTTTTCAGATATTTCACCCATTGGAATTTATGCGTAGTTATGACATTATATATTTTATGTCAGTTATATATGCAAAGCAAGTAAATTTCACAACTATATCGATTCGTTCAGACATATTGACAGACAGAAAGACTACGTATTGCGTGATTTCAACGTTTTAGTTTCATTCAGCTATTGGAAATGTTTATTTCACATGTCATACTTTTTTTTTATTTTCGTGCAAGTCAATTAATTTAAAATATTGCCAAACTAGTTGAAGTAACTGTACATAGACTATTTCCTTGATAATGATCTCTGATTGTAATAAAACATTTTGAGATAATTGATACATTTTTCAGAGGAACGGAAATAAAAACATACAGTTACTGCTTAGACTATAATTGGATCATCAGATTATTGGTAAGTTTGAAAATTAATAATGAACAACGTTCAGCGCACTTAATCATATTCAATTTCACTGCAGTGTACTTAATAGATTTCCGCGGTTAACTGCAGTTTAAAGATCAAATTCATTTACCAAACATCGTGAAAGCGCATATATGTAATATCATCAGAAAATAGTAAACTATGTCGATATTCTAACAAGCTATGCTAATTGGAGGCACGAGTAAACCCCGCCTAATGAATATATAATACATCTATGAATATTTAATAACAATGTCTGACCTTTTGCGCCTTGCACATTGCAGTGATCGCCTGCACGTCATGACTGGCGTGTCGCTCCGTCTGCAGGCAGCTCGCGCAGGCAGGTTCCTTGCACGCCAAACAGTAAAATCCTAGCCTCTCGTCCTGGTGTTCCGGGCAAAACGGCTCCGGAGACGGCGGTGCCCTTGCTCTCACAAGTGTATGTCCCGCCAAAGGCCCCCTGGCCGGGTGACAAGTTTCCCTGCACTCGTCGCAATATAAAACAGCGCATTGTTCGCAAGACACGGCTGCGATTTTTGGATTTTCTGGGCACATCTGACATCGCGGTAGGTGCGTACCGCTGCCTTTGAATTTATCAACGACATTTTCCATAACCCTATACCTTGGCAAGTTGCGGGCAGGGCCGGCGTCGTCAAGGAAAACGGTTCGGCGGCACTGAACACAGCATAGAGACAGTGGCGTACCGGTGGCAGGTAAAGGGGGGAACAAAATTCCCTGGAGATTTGGTGTGCCGACGTAGCTGGATGGACGGGACGTGGAAGTGCACACGACACCGCTGTCCGTCTCGCTCAGGATTGATAGCTTGTCCGCTTCCTGGAATGTAACATTGTGAAAATTAGTTGAATAACTTTGGAAGCTAATAGCGTATTAATTTGGGTACATACAAAATTTAATATGTAACATCATGCAAAATGTGTTAAGGGGGTTGTTTTTTGCTACACCGCATTGAAAAAAGTCCTTTTAAGAAAAACGTATTTAAAGTTCTCAATATAATGTACTAAATACACCATTTAATTTGATGTACTAAATCCACCATGGTGTTCAAAGATGCTGACACATTAAAAAGGTCATGTGCATGAGGTATTATAATGAAAAAGAGAGCAGCTGGCATACAATAGCTCGCGGAGCGATGAAAAAAACGGTTTCAGAGGATCATACATATAGAGATATATACATCTATAACTTCGTCAAAAAATAGATATTAAGATGATTTGTTTTTAAATAATTCTAAGGTTTTTTAGCTTTCATAATATCAAAAAATCTCAAAATCGAAAAAAAATAAATAATAAAAACCGAACAACCCCCTTAAGATCATAACTGCAAGCCATATAGATTGCATAACAAAATTTCTATATATGCCCTCAAATAATTAAATCGTTTAAACCCAACTTTCATAGTGCTACTAATTATTATGTACATATACAAAACAGCACTCGTTTCAACAATGGCGTTACCATTTTACAATCAAATAAAGAGTCATGTGAACGAGATTACGAGAACAGAAACGCAAAACTTCAATTCAATTATAAATGATAATGTGTCAAACAAAAGTGTGCTGGATGCGTATGCAATAAATTATATTGCGTAACACAACTTGATTCTGCTGGTTGTTGGAAGGTCACTACTTGAGAAATATAAAATAATACAAATAGAAGATTATGTGCAATGAAAATTGATAACTCTAATATAATAAGAATATATACATAACACTACTCATTATGAGTCCCTTCTAACAATCTATAAAATGTAAATACAAAGTACTTTTACAATGTTCTCTCATTTTTTCGCAAAGCGCATTTCTAGAACAAATCTCAACATGTTGTCTTTCACAACAATGATATCACACGACGGGAATGATAATATAATACCCATAATAAGAAATGTTTAATAAAAACAGCCCTCGAGTTCTACATCACAAGACGTAAGTAACCGGAGCCGTGGATTGCTTTGCATTTGCAAAAGACCATTATGCAAGATGCAGAATCACGAAGTAGGGCACACCAGTGGTGAAGAACATAAAATTTGAAAATATTTATTTCAAAAAGGTAATAGACATAGAATAAATATACTTAGGAGCCGTCTATTAATGACAAGACGCCAAAAAGGTGGTGAAGGAGTTGGAAAAAATGAATGAAATATTATGCTGCGGAGGCATAGTGAGTAGGATTTATACAAAAACCGACATTTTATAAAACCGGTTTTCGAATTTCAATTTTACTAAAAAAAACGGTTTTAACCGGTTTTCAAATTTTATATAGAAAACAAAATTTTTCTCGAATATTTTGTAATTTATCCGCAATTTTAGTGTAATTTAAAGCAGTATTTGACTGAATTTATTTGTTGCCTAATTTTATAGATAGTAAACAAAATTATTTTAATTTTAATTAGTTAAACTAAAAGATAATAGTTAGTCTTGATTAAATAACTTCGTTATTCATGCATCATTTTCACATATAAGAATGAAAATATTTTATGATAGTGAAAGGAAGTTTTCGAATAAATAAAAATAATACGTTTTTAAATAAAAAAAATCATTAAATTAAAAAAAAAATAGATACATGTTGACACATACTTGTTTAATATCACTTTTAGTTTTAAAAACAATTAAAAACTCAAGTATTGTCTATTCCGAGCAATTTTAATTAATTAATTTTAAACATTATTACAATAAAATATGATTTCAAGAAGAAACTGAGAACATCTATTGAATTACTACTTGGACGTGTCCTTTGTTTACTCACAAAAATTCCTGAAATAGAAATACTCTTATACTTGCGACCAAATTATGCGTAAATTGTTTTTTGTTATTTAATTAAAACATACACTGGTATAAAAATCTAAATTAATATATTGCACACTGATAAGATATTAAATGCTATTGAACCGATATGATTTCAAGAATCAAAACGCTTTCATCTATTTTATATTTGGCTATATTTGTCATTTTCCATTTATACAGTGAAAACCAACATTTTTCACTAAAAAAACGGTTTTCGAATTCCATAATTTTCGCAAAAAAACGGTTTTTAAAACCGGTTTTTGAAAACCGACAAACCCTAATAATGAGATTTAGTGAGATATTGTGTTATATTTTTTACCTAAATTTAAAAATAATCCCGAAAATTTTACAATTTTACTAGGTACTAAAAATACACGTGAAGTTGGTTGGTGGAGAATTTTTAAGATCATCACTCTAACTCAAGTTCACTAAAATCTCGATTGATGCAATAAGTTTAACCATGACTTTATGCAAATATGGATTCTATACCATGGACAACTATTCCATTACTCATATTTTACGCTTGTGGTATTAAAATAATGTAAATATCTATATCTGGGACATCGCATAAATCAGCCCCGGCGTGCCCTACATGGCGTGAGATTTATCTCTAACTCTTTGCCGAGGAGTTCGTTTGTGTCTTTATGTTCCCATGTCGTCTTCTTTGTGCGTTCAGGGATGTAATAGTCAATGTTAACTCAGGAGATGTATGTTTACAGTAGATGGATCGTATTAAAGCATTACTTGCATTTTTTCTGCATCGGAAAGCAACTTGCAAAGACTTCAAGGAACGTTACGTTGCGCGTTTAAAGATTGCGAAATCTATATACACACGGTGAAAAATCTTTTGGTCGACATAACTAACATTACTAATTTTGTGGATCAAACCTTACTTCAATTGTCACGATAACCGCCGATCGACCCATTACTTCATGGGGGAGGATCTAGAATGCTAAGATTCTCCCTCATAGTTATATATTCCTTCTAATTAGTGCTATTCGTTTTCCTTCTTTTTATGTAACACAAGTCAATGACGACTTATATCAAACATAGTGTAATTACAAATATATAATAGTGTAGAAAGTTCAAAGTATCATATTAAAAAAAAAAAAAAAAAAAAAATAAGTTAAATGATGTATGCTCTGCACTTGTGGCTCACAAAATACATCTTATTTCTGGAGTGTCAAAACCAATTAAATATATGATTAAATTATTGATTCCATCAGATTTCTATAAACTGATTTCTTGTAATTGTAAATCTTATTTGAAGCCTTGAAATGTTTTACGATTTATTACAATAATTCTAGTAATAAATAATAAATTTTGATGCTTCACAGTTTCATATCACGAGCAATATATTTATGCGACACCTGTGTATAGAAATTTTAAGACGAAATATATTACTTATAATAAACAGGTTAAGTGCATATAATTTATTGCGCAATATATGCATCACTTCAGTATTTAAGTATCATATGATAGTAAACCTCGAGTGCATTATTGATAATTCAATTTGATAATAAAAAAATTTAGATTAATATAACAAAGGCAATTTACAGACAGTACTCACACTGATAATATATCAGTTTTTACATTTGCCAAAAATTAAAAAAGTAACAGACACAAACTTATAAAATTAAAAAACATATATTTAATTCAATAAAAAATTTAGTTGTTAGTAGTTAAATTATTTGGATTTAACCGTAGTTGATAAAATTATTATTATATACCCATAAATCATTTTAGAACACCTGACAGGCTGACTAGTTTCACATAATTTTTCATTTGTCTATTTTTTATCATCTATCCCCTTAGTATCATATTAGTGAAACTTTTTCGTGACTTCCCAAAAAGCAAAACCTAGCAAGTTCCGACTTTAGTTCAGCTGTTGCTCGATAATTAAGTTTCGAATGTATGGAAGGCATCAAAGCTCAATCAGGTCAATTACCCATGGTGAACTATACTTCTACTCGACGAAGTAACTAACTAATTACTTCCTAAACAAAATCCGTGAGCGAGTGAGTGCTAAGTAATAAGTCAATTTATTTAAGTCAACGTCGTGTGCTTTTGACAACAAACAGCCACAGGCGGGCAATACAACATTGCACGACTTGTATAAGATAATATTTATATGATCTACTTAATTCCAGGGTTAAAAATCATAAAACAAAGTAACTGATACGTAAGTATTAGGGAACGACGATGAAAAATCCGATACCGGTATTTCGGTATTTACGCTCTTGAAACCGGTAATACCGGTGTTTATTTTTTTTTTTAAGTATACCTGGCCAAATCTTTACTACATATTATATTGAATTTGCAATAAATTATTTTTGAATAGATATGATCCTCATGTTAAAATTCAATAAATTGCATATTAATTACCATTTGATTTATTAAAGAGCACTTCAATGCAATATGTATCATCTTTCGTTTATCACTTACTATTATTATTATTATTGCATTTATGAATACTGACAACTTTAATAACAAGGCATGTTGCACAGTTCATAGTTCTATCTATAAATTATCAAGTAGTTGATACTACTTAATGTATTGTATATTAATTGATAGTGACGCAAAACATTGCAAAGTATTTTAAAAGACATTGAAACATATCATCTGTTCATTAATTTTTTTTACCTAAAATTTTAATTAAATATCTATAATAGAAAAAATTTGCTCAAATGAGAATCCTTTAATTTACATTTTATCTCTAAGCTGCAACAAATAAAATAAAAAATAGTTTATCTCAATTTTAAATCAACATCCAGAAAAAGGTATAGGACTAAGTCGTGAAAGTAAATATTGTATTGCAGCTTGTAGCTATAAGATCATTAATTTAAATTAAATGATTTCAATCCAAAGTTATTGGCTTTACACTATTAAAAGATCCTTGTTTTTTATTAATGATAATAAAATCAAATTTGTATGTGATTTAACTATGCTGTGGGGAATCAAGCAGGCTAGACTTTAGAAAAAAACAAAAATGATTTGTCATTTTTATTTATCATAAAATTTTGTAATTAATAAATTCTTTATATTTTCATCCAATGGGTTTTATATCTTTATATTCATAACTTTTTCTTACACTGGCGACCTATGACGTTTGTGATGAAGACAGAGAAGGAGCATGAATCGGAAATTTAAAAAAAATGTAGACTTTGATGCAGCACCATTATCAGTGGTCTTCCGTGACTACTTAGGTACGTCCAGTCCTCGAGTCAGTGCGAGTTAACCCATTTACTCTACTGACACCGGACTTCTGTTGGTATACCCATTTTGTATACCCAGATCTCAATGTTTATTGCTGACACAAAAATTAATTTTGAGCCTAGACCTTGGGTCAGAAATTGAATTCATTATGAAATGGTTCATTGGAATGGCCATTCAACCTTCAAGATGATGACTCTTTAATACACTCTCCTTCGAATCACATCCGATTCGAGAATCCGATGTATGATCCAAAGGGCTACTGAAGTCGACAAGATTATTTTAATCATTGCGAAAATTCATATTCTTACAGAGCGCCAATTCATATTCCCCAGAGCGTGGGGAATCAAGCAGGCTAGACTTTGAGGAAAAAACAAAAATGATAAATCAAAGAAGAAATTGTTTGGATTTTTAGATTATTTTGGAAAATTAGTAAGGATGAGAGAGCCTTTTTTTTTCTCCAAATATCAACGCCTATTCCAATATGAAATTACCAGCAATTTTGCTGGGCGTAAAATCTTAACCGAATGCTAATCCAGTGAGTAG
>NW_020537324.1:1541107-1562883 GCF_003426905.1 Ctenocephalides felis | reverse complement strand
AGAAGGTTAGAATCATCTTCTAAAAAACTATATATTTTTTAATCTATATGACCAATTTTACTAAATTTCCCCCCGGTTTTCCCTATATACATATGCCGAAAAAAATTGAAGATATTTCATACTGTCTACATGCACTTGACAAAGATATCGAAAGGCAATAAGATGGCAATATGACTTGAATTCTCATGATGTATGATAAGTATTTGTCAAGGAATAATAAGCAATTGCTTTTCAACAAACGATTTTTTGGCAAATATATTCTAAGGAAACAATATTAGCATGTACGACAATGATTGATGATCAAAAGTATTGCTCGAGGATTTGGAACATTGGGTGATTTATAGATTTGCAACCCTACTACTCAGAAATACGTACACATTTTTGCTATATTCCATATGAATATATGCATCAATAAAGTTTGCCAAATAGAAGTTTACTATTTTTAAAAGCTCTGGACATGTATAAACGTGTAATTACAAAGTTATAAACGAAATTGAAATATCAATCAAAAAAATATTCCCAAAGCTCGTTAACCACATCATTATCATTTTTATTTGATTTCGAAATTGAAATTCAGCAATTAACTTATAGCACAACAACCACAAGTATATTCGCCGCGATTAATTTAATTTCAACTTCGTACTCTGAACCGATTTTCATTCCAACTATCTATATGAGTAAAACGTCTGTGCATATTTAAATAAGTTCACAACACTACTTCACGAAATTCTCCGTAATCCAGTCGATCTGTGTGGACGGATTAACATGTAAATTGCATCTGGTAGCCGGAGTTCGCGCGCCGATTGTGACATTCTTAATGGATAATATTATGAAAATGGATGACGACCTATAGCCCAACGATTCGGAATGTTTTTAGAAAATTTTAACCAAGGTAGAGTATATATTTGACCGCGAGCGACCCTACCATTAAATATTGAAAAAGACCAGTTTGTATTCATTAGCAAGCTTTTAACGGGTAGAGATACCATCGAATTAATAACGGACCAACACGGCTCCCGTATTTCCTTTTAATTAAATCGATTAATTATAATGAAATCAATGCGGAAACATGATCAATATATTATGATTCTCAATCTGTTTTCAGATATTTCCCCATTGGAATTTATGCGTAGTTATGACATTATATATTTTATGTCAGTTATATATGCAAAGCAAGTAAATTTCACAACTATATCGATTCGTTCAGACATATTGACAGACAGAAAGACTACGTATTGCGTGATTTCAACGTTTTAGTTTCATTCAGCTATTGGAAATGTTTATTTCACATGTCATACTTTTTTTTTTTTTCGTGCAAGTCAATTAATTTAAAATATTGCCAAACTAGTTGAAGTAACTGTACATAGACTATTTCCTTGATAATGATCTCTGATTGTAATAAAACATTTTGAGATAATTGATACATTTTTCAGAGGAACGGAAATAAAAACATACAGTTACTGCTTAGACTATAATTGGATCATCAGATTATTGGTAAGTTTGAAAATTAATAATGAACAACGTTCAGCGCACTTAATCATATTCAATTTCACTGCAGTGTGACTTAATAGATTTCCGCGGTTAACTGCAGTTTAAAGATCAAATTCATTTACCAAACATCGTGAAAGCGCATATATGTAATATCATCAGAAAATAGTAAACTATGTCGATATTTTAACAAGCTATGCAATTGGAGGCACGAGTAAACCCCGCCTAATGAATATATAATACATCTATGAATATTTAATAACAATGTCTGACCTTTTGCGCCTTGCACATTGCAGTGATCGCCTGCACGTCATGACTGGCGTGTCGCTCCGTCTGCAGGCAGCTCGCGCAGGCAGGTTCCTTGCACGCCAAACAGTAAAATCCTAGCCTCTCGTCCTGGTGTTCCGGGCAAAACGGCTCCGGAGACGGCGGTGCCCTTGCTCTCACAAGTGTATGTCCCGCCAAAGGCCCCTGGCCGGGTGACAAGTTTCCCTGCACTCGTCGCAATATAAAACAGCGCATTGTTCGCAGACACGGCTGCGATTTTTGGATTTTCTGGGCACATCTGACATCGCGGTAGGTGCGTACCGCTGCCTTTGAATTTATCAACGACATTTTCCATAACCCTATACCTTGGCAAGTTGCGGGCAGGGCCGGCGTCGTCAAGGAAACGGTTCGGCGGCACTGAACACAGCATAGAGACAGTGGCGTACCGGTGGCAGGTAAAGGGGGGAACAAAATTCCCTGGAGATTTGGTGTGCCGACGTAGCTGGATGGACGGGACGTGGAAGTGCACACGACACCGCTGTCCGTCTCGCTCAGGATTGATAGCTTGTCCGCTTCCTGGAATGTAACATTGTGAAAATTAGTTGAATAACTTTAGAAGCTATATAGCGTATTTTAATTTGGGTACATACAAAATTTAATATGTAACATCATGCAAAATGTGTTAGGGGGTTGTTTTTTGTTACACCACGCATTGAAAAAAGTCATTTTAAAAAAACGTATTTAAAGTTCTCATATAATGTACTAAATACAACATTTAATTTGAATGTACTAAATCCACCATGGTGTTCAAAGATGCTGACACATTAAAAGGTCATGTGCATGAGGTATTATAATGAAAAAGAGAGCAGCTGGCATACAATAGCTCGCGGAGCGATGAAAAAAACGGTTTCAGAGGATCATACATATAGAGATATATACATCTATAACTTCGTCAAAAAATAGATATTAAGATGATTTGTTTTTAAATAATTCTAAGGTTTTTAGCTTTCATAATATCAAAAATCTCAAAATCGAAAAAAAAAAAAACCCAACAACCCCCCTTAAGATCATAACTGCAAGCCATATAGATTGCATAACAAAATTTCTATATATGCCCTCAAATAATTAAATCGTTTAAACCCAACTTTCATAGTGCTACTAATTATTATGTACATATACAAAACAGCACTCGTTTCAACAATGGCGTTACCATTTTACAATCAAATAAAGAGTCATGTGAACGAGATTACGAGAACAGAAACGCAAAACTTCAATTCAATTATAAATGATAATGTGTCAAACAAAAGTTGCTGGATGCGTATGCAATAAATTATATTGCGTAACACAACTTGATTCTGCTGGTTGTTGGAAGGTCACTACTTGAGAAATATAAAATAATACAAATAGAAGATTATGTGCAATGAAATTGATAACTCTAATATAATAAGAATATATACATACACTACATTATGAGTCCCTTCTAACAATCTATAAATGTAAATAAGTACTTTTACAATGTTCTCTCTTCTCATTTTTTCGCAAAGCGCATTTCTAGAACAAATCTCAACATGTTGTCTTTCACGACAATGATATCACACGACGGGAATAATAATATAATACCCATAATAAGAAATGTTTAATAAAAACAGCCCTCGAGTTCTACATCACAAGTCGTAAGTAACCGGAGCCGTGGATTGCTTTGCATTTGCAAAAGACCATTATGCAAGATGCAGAATCACGAAGTAGGGCACACCAGTGGTGAAGAACATAAAATTTGAAATATTTATTTCAAAAGGTAATAGACATAGAATAAATATACTTAGGAGCCGTCTATTAATGACAAGAGATGCAAAAAGGTGGTGAAGGAGTTGGAAAAAATGAATGAAATATTATGCTGCGAGGCATAGTGAGTAGGATTTATACAAAAACCGACATTTTATAAAACCGGTTTTCGAATTTCAATTTTACTAAAAAAAACGGTTTTAACCGGTTTTCAAATTTTATATAGAAAACAAAATTTTTCTCGAATATTTTGTAATTTATCCGCAATTTTAGTGTAATTTAAAGCAGTATTTGACTGAATTTATTTGTTGCCTAATTTTATAGATAGTAAACAAAATTATTTTAATTTTAATTAGTTAAACTAAAAGATAATAGTTAGTCTTGATTAAATAACTTCGTTATTCATGCATCATTTTCACATATAAGAATGAAAATATTTTTATGATAGTGAAAGGAAAGTTTTCGAATAAATAAAAATAATACGTTTTTAAATAAAAAAAATTCATTAAATTAAAAAAAAATAGATACATGTTGACACATACTTGTTAATAATATCACTTTTAGTTTTAAAAACAATTAAAAACTCAAGTATTGTCTATTCCGAGCAATTTTAATTAATTAATTTTAAACATTATTACAATAAAATATGATTTCAAGAAACTGAGAACATCTATTGAATTGCTACTTAAACGTGTCCTTTGTTTACTCACAAAAATTCCTGAAATAGAAAATACTCTTATACTTGCGACCAAATTATGCGTAATTGTTTTTTGTTATTTAATTAAAACATACACTGGTATAAAAATCTAAATTAATATATTGCACACTGATAAGATATTAAATGCTATTGAACCGATATGATTTCAAGAATCAAAACGCTTTCATCTATCTTTTATATTTGGCTATATTTGTCATTTTCCATTTATACAGTGAAAACCAACATTTTTCACTAAAAAATCGGTTTTCGAATTCCATAATTTTCGTCAAAAAACCGGTTTTTAAAACCGGTTTTTGAAAACCGACAAACCCTAATAGTGAGATTTAGTGAGATATTATGTGTATTTATTTTTTACCTAAATTTAAAAATAATCCCGAAAATTTTACAATTTTTACTAGGTACTAAAAATACACGTGAAGTTGGTTGGTGGAGAATTTTTAAGATCATCACTCTAACTCAAGTCCAGTAAAATGTCGATTGATGCAATAAGTTCAACCATGACTTTATGCAAATATGGATTAGATACCATGGACAACTATTCCATTACTCATATTTTACGCTTGTGTATTATTAAAATAATGTAAATATCTATATCTGGGACATCGCATAAATCAGCCCCGGCGTGCCCTACATGGCGTGAGATTTATCTCTAACTCTTTGCCGAGGAGTTCGTTTGTGTCTTTATGTTCCCATGTCGTCTTCTTTGTGCGTTCAGGGATGTAATAGTCAATGTTAACTCAGGAGATGTATGTTTACAGTAGATGGATCGTATTAAAGCATTACTTGCATTTTTCTGCATCGGAAAGCAACTTGCAAAGACTTCAAGGAACGTTACGTTGCGCGTTTAAAGATTGCGAAATCTATACACACGGTGAAAAATCTTTTGGTCGACATAACTAACATTACTACATTTTGTGGATCAAACCTTACTTCAATCGTCACGATAACCGCCGATCGACCCATTACTTCATGGGGGAGGATCTAGAATGCTAAGATTCTCCCTCATAGTATATATTCCTTCTAATTAGTGCTATTCGTTTCCTTCTTTTTATGTAACACAAGTCAATGACGACTTATATCAAACATAGTGTAATTACAAATATAAATAGTGTAGAAAGTTCAAAGTATCATATTAAAAAAAAAAAAAAAAATAAAGTTAAATGATGTATGCTCTGCACTTGTGGCTCACAAATACATCTTATTTCTGAGTGTCAAAACCAATTAAATATATGATTAAATTATTAATTCCATCTGATTTCTATAAACTGATTTCTTGTAATTGTAAATCTTATTTGAGGCCTTGAAATGTTTTACGATTTATTACAATAATTCTAGTAATAAATAATAAATTTAGATGTTTTTACAGTTTCATATCACGAGCAATATATTTATGCGACACCTGTGTATAGAAATTTTAAGACGAAATATATTACTTATAATAAAACAGGTTAAGTGCATATAATTTATTGCGCAATATATGCATCACTTCAGTATTTAAGTATCATATGATAGTAAACCTCGAGTGCATTATTGATAATTCAATTTGATAATAAAAAAATTTAGATTAATATAACAAAGGCAATTTACAGACAGTACTCACACTGATAATATATCAGTTTTTACATTTGCCAAAAAATTAAAAAAGTAACAGACACAAACTTATAAAATTAAAAAACATATATTTAATTCAATAAAAAATTTAGTTGTTAGTAGTTAAATTATTTGGATTTAACCGTAGTTGATAAAATTATTATTATATACCCATAAATCATTTTTAGAACACCTGACAGGCTGACTAGTTTCACATAATTTTTCATTTGTCTATTTTTTATCATCTATCCCCTTAGTATCATATTAGTGAAACTTTTTCGTGACTTCCCAAAAAGCAAAACCTAGCAAGTTCCGACTTTAGTTCAGCTGTTGCTCGATAATTAAGTTTCGAATGTATGGAAGGCATCAAAGCTCAATCAGGTCAATTACCCATGGTGAACTATACTTCTACTCGACGAAGTAACTAACTAATTACTTCCTAAACAAAATCCGTGAGCGAGTGAGTGCTAAGTAATAAGTCAATTTATTTAAGTCAACGTCGTGTGCTTTTGACAACAAACAGCCACAGGCGGGCAATACAACATTGCACGACTTGTATAAGATAATATTTATATGATCTACTTAATTCCAGGGTTAAAAATCATAAAACAAAGTAACTGATACGTAAGTATTAGGGAACGACGATGAAAAATCCGATACCGGTATTTCGGTATTTACGCTCTTGAAACCGGTAATACCGGTGTTTATTTTTTTTTTAAGTATACCTGGCCAAATCTTTACTACATATTATATTGAATTTGCAATAAATTATTTTTGAATAGATATGATCCTCATGTTAAAATTCAATAAATTGCATATTAATTACCATTTGATTTATTAAAGAGCACTTCAATGCAATATGTATCATCTTTCGTTTATCACTTACTATTATTATTATTATTGCATTTATGAATACTGACAACTTTAATAACAAGGCATGTTGCACAGTTCATAGTTCTATCTATAAATTATCAAGTAGTTGATACTACTTAATGTATTGTATATTAATTGATAGTGACGCAAAACATTGCAAAGTATTTTAAAAGACATTGAAACATATCATCTGTTCATTAATTTTTTTACCTAAAATTTTAATTAAATATCTATAATAGAAAAAATTTGCTCAAATGAGAATCCTTTAATTTACATTTTATCTCTAAGCTGCAACAAATAAAATAAAAATAGTTTATCTCAATTTTAAATCAACATCCAGAAAAAGGTATAGGACTAAGTCGTGAAAGTAAATATTGTATTGCAGCTTGTAGCTATAAGATCATTAATTTAAATTAAATGATTTCAATCCAAAGTTATTGGCTTTACACTATTAAAAGATCCTTGTTTTTTATTAATGATAATAAAATCAAATTTGTATGTGATTTAACTATGCTGTGGGGAATCAAGCAGGCTAGACTTTAAGAAAAAAACAAAAATGATTTGTCATTTTTATTTATCATAAAATTTTGTAATTAATAAATTCTTTATATTTTCATCCAATGGGTTTTATATCTTTATATTCATAACTTTTTCTTACACTGGCGACCTATGACGTTTGTGATGAAGACAGAGAAGGAGCATGAATCGGAAATTTAAAAAAAATGTAGACTTTGATGCAGCACCATTATCAGTGGTCTTCCGTGACTACTTAGGTACGTCCAGTCCTCGAGTCAGTGCGAGTTAACCCATTTACTCTACTGACACCGGACTTCTGTTGGTATACCCATTTTGTATACCCAGATCTCAATGTTTATTGCTGACACAAAAATTAATTTTGAGCCTAGACCTTGGGTCAGAAATTGAATTCATTATCAAATGGTTCATTGGAATGGCCATTCAACCTTCAAGATGATGACTCTTTAATACACTCTCCTTCGAATCACATCCGATTCGAGAATCCGATGTATGATCCAAAGGGCTACTGAAGTCGACAAGATTATTTTAATCATTGCGAAAATTCATATTCTTACAGAGCGCCAATTCATATTCCCCAGAGCGTGGGGAATCAAGCAGGCTAGACTTTGAGGAAAAAACAAAAATGATAAATCAAAGAAGAAATTGTTTGGATTTTAGATTATTTTGGAAAATTAGTAAGGATGAAGAGAGCCTTATTTTTTTCTCCAAATATCAACGCCTATTCCAATATGAAATTACCAGCAATTTTGCTGGGCGTAAAATCTTAACCGAATGCCAATCCAGTGAGTAGACCCGCTTTACTTAATTTTACTAATATATCTACATCCGTCGAATAATTCGTTCGCAAACTATAAATCATAATTATCGACAATGCCATTTTTCAAATCTGAAATAATCATCAATACCATTCCATTGCATCTGATAAGATTAATCAGCCTCCATCCCTGGCATCCTTGCAACGAGACCCGCATAAGAAATAAGAAATAAGAAGTAAGGACGACGGTAACCGGTTTCATCGCTCTTCGAGCCGCGGACTTTATGATACAAAAATGTTACAAAGGCACATCTTAAACAAAAACGAACGCGGTCAAATACCCATTGAATGCATTATGAGCACGGGAAACGATACAGGAATCTAAACTAACGATTACAGGCTTCTTACTTGATTAAATCGTAATAGATAGATAGATATTTCATATGATGTAATACTGTTTTCTAACGCATTTAGTGCATAGGAAATATTGATTTTCAAATAATAACGAAATAAATTAACAGACATGGCATTTTGGTACTTAGAATGCAATTCCGGTACACCGGTATACCGAAAAAACGGTATTTTTGGTTTTATTTTATCAAATTGAATTTATTTGAAAAAAAAATAAAAAATAACTATATAAGGACCACTCTAATTATACATGTTTTTTTCTTATGAGAAAATGTAACAATTATGTTTATTATAATATTGTAATATGATCTTAAATACTTTTTGGTCTTTGTTGTACGTAAGTTTAATTTTAATGAAAGTTACGATTTTGTTTCCATACTTATTTCAGTTTATTATCACTATTTTATATTTAAATTGGGTTTATTTTTTATATTTGTACAAGTAACTTAACTAAAGTGCTCTCCACCAGTTTATATGCAAATATATGGATATTTGAGAAAGAATTTGACTAAAATAAAATACACACAAATATTACTGTTGATTAATTTAATGGAACTAATAATATATCTTCAAAATTCAAAATAAAGATTTTAACTATGAATTACACCAAGTAAAGGCTATCCATAGAAATTCAGACATTTCGAAACCATTATTCAATAAATCAATTACAATATTTAAACTAATGTAATTAATTATCTAAAATAAAAGATCTTTCATTATATAATTAGTACTTATAAAACAAGTTTCACACTAGCATGGCACGAATGAAATAGTTTTGCATTATTTGTTAAATATTTGCGTTACTTTGTTATGTGGAAATAAAAATATTAAACAAAATATTTTCAGACTTCAAACTTTATACATATATACATATAGATATATATGATATATATATATATATATATATATATATATATATATATATTTGTTTTCATATCAACGTTCACGTGCTATATAAATGCTCGAATTACAATAACAATTTTTGCTCGACAGAATCAAAACGAAATTCTTTGAAATTGCATCCTGTGATACAAACGATTCGAAATGATATTTTCGAAATTTGCCAATGACAATAATATCCCAATAATACATTAATATTTTTAACTGACTTAAGAATTTAACAGGTACATTCTGAACACATTTTCCCAAATGATTGAAAGGATTTTTGCTGTAAAATAAACTTGGTGTGAGATTTTTTTGGAAAAGGGATTAGTGATGGATGTATGGACAATTTCATCAAAATTCTGGCCTATACTATTAATATCCTTGAACCAGGTCAGTAACAATTTACCTTTTTGAATTTTATCTAACAACTTGTTTTATAAATTGTATCTACTATGCCTAACAAGGAGAACCTCTTTTTTTATAAAGTTTTTAACACGGGTACACTAATGAAATGAATTTTACATTTAGAATGAAAGAAACTATAATATGCCTTTTATATTTTTATTCATTCAAAATTATATAACAATCAGAGTTATTGGCACAGAACTCGGGGCTGAATTACACATAATATTAAAAAAAATCACACTAAAAAATAAAGAAAAATAAAAAGAAAAATTAATAATAAATAAATAAATAAACATAAATAAAAATGAATTACAAAGAAAATTAAATAAAAAATTAAAAATACTATGTATTATATCAGCAAAATATAACTAAATCAATGGTTTCTTCAAAAATAATATTAATGCCAAAAATAAAAAAATTATAAATCCTGTTTCTATTATCAAGACTTTTAGATATACTTTTATAAAGAATATTTACTTTGAAATGAATCCGTCTGCATGAAAGCAATTAACCTTATCAGTAACATTATTCAATGTAAATGTAATAACATCTGTCTTTCAGATAATAATGGTTAATAGATAAGAAAATAATATAAACAAATTAAATTTATGACCAAGAAACATACACTATTAAGTTACAACTCAAGGCTGAAATATATAAATAATATTTTGGAAAAAATGACAAAATGTGAAGCGTTATCTGGTTAGAATATTTAAGTAATTAATTTTAAAGATGCAAGGGCATTTTGCTTGACAAGTTAACAAAAAATAATATTGAACAAATAACATGTACCTAATCTATTTTACTAACAAGTACTACATTAGGATTTTATTTTTTTTATTATTATTTCGACCTTTAAATCTATTGCTCATTGTACAGATAAGTTTAATTAAATATTTAATTTTCTTTATCACAAATGACAAATATCTTCAAACAGTATGAGTCAATAACATTTATGGAATCAAATTTAATATCATGTGCATTTAATATAATTTGAAAAGTGAGTCAATTAACTTAAAATAAAACAATGACCTTACTGTTTAAATAAAAACACAAGGTAAAAATATTTGCTTTGCTATTTGAATAAATAAAGTTTTGTAAACAATATCAGACAGTTATAAACATTTTTATTTCAAATTGAGACAAACAATTTTATGAATGACAAATTATTTAGTAAAAGAATAAAAAAATATTTAATGTTCATTTGTTATAAATTTAAAGGATTGCAATATCCGATCGCTTTCTGGAGATACGAATACAACAAACAATTGTTAATTTTTTTTTTTTATTAATTAATAATCAGCAATCAAAATTACATATAATTCTATAAGCTGCTATGATTTAACGACAAAAATATATATATACTAGAAGAAATAATAATAATAATTATATAAATAATAAGGAGAATGATAATGATAACAGTAATAACAATAATAATAAAAATAATAATGGAAATTAAATTTAATAGTAATAAATTTTAAACAAAGATTATTTTGTCAATCAAAACTATATTAGTCTTGTAGGACAAAAATCTGCATAGTAATACAAAATGAAAATTAAACAGAAAATATGAATCTAAATAATAAATTGAATAAAGATATTGATGAACTATCAACCCTTTCCACACGCAAACTCCGAGATTTGTATGGCGGCATCTGAGTCGAAAGGGTTAATAATAAAAATTAGAAATGACAAAAGAAGATAAAAAATGAAAAAATAATGAAGGAGGACTTGTTATATAAAAGACTTGTTATATAAAAGAAGAGAACAGTAATAATGATTTTAAATTATTATAATTTACTATGTAATTTTATCATCCATTAACAAAATTATAATACCTATACAAAATGTTTCATCAAAACGTGTACAGACTGGTTTCTCTAAGAATTGTGTAAAAATATATTATTCAATCCTCGGATTTCGTTATGAAATTTATTACGCACTCTGTGGAATTAAAACTTATTTATTCTACTATTTTCTTATAAGAAACCGAGTATTCGAAGAAAATCGAAGCCAATACTTTTAATTGTTTGTATCCTTGTGATAATTTAAATATTTAGTAATTTCAAATTATTAATAAATATAATACGTATTATATTGAAAATATTATTAGACCAAGTGAAAAAAAATAAACATTTACATTAATTTTTTATAATTTTCTTATTATTAAAATAAATCTAAAAAAAATTAAACGTAAAAAATAACTTCCCGAACATAAGTTATAGTAATCGCAAAAAAATCGAAAATGAAAATTTTTATATATCTTTACGTTTTAGAGGTTTCTGAACATTTTGGCTCACCTTAGAATAATGAATGTGTGTGTGTGTGTGCGGATACAAATTTTCGTCAACGATTTCGGGAACACCGATCAACCGATTTGAATAATTCAAAAAACATTCGATTCTCGTATTGATAAGGAATTTTTAGACAGCGTGCCTTAAGGCAAATTGCTGGAACTTCCCGTACCGTAATTAAAAATCTTGGTACGAAACCCAAAATAAAACATAAAAGGTGTACACATTATTAAAATCTTCATAAAATATCTGATAATTTGATGTACATATGTCCAATAAACATTTTTGAAGGCCAAATGTCCGCTGGACCTGCCTTCCCAAAAATTTAATCAGTTATTCATGTTGTTAATACAAGTAAAATGTTTTTTGAATTATTAAAATCGGACGCTCCGTTCTTTTAAAAACTGAATTACCGTTTTTGGCACTTTTTGGCCCGTACCTTCGGAACGGCTAGACTTGCCTTCGCCAAAAACTAATCATGTCGAAACAAATGTTTTTTGAATTATTCAAATCGGTTGATCGGTGTTCGCGAAATCGTCGACGAAAATTTGTATCCGCACGCACACACACATATACACTACTCACACACATTCACCCATTTTTTTAAGGTATGCTAAAATATTCAGAAACCTTTGAAACGTAAAAATATGTAAAAATATATAAAAATATCGTTTTTTGCGATTACTATAACTTATCCTAAGGTAAGTTAAAATTGAAAAATTTTGATTTTTTTTTAATTCAGATAAAAATGGATACTGATTAATGAATTCCCCCTTACCTGCTTACTTTATTCAAGAAATATTAAGGTATATAAAGTTATTTAATTAAATTTAAATTAAAATGTAAATTAGTTTTAAATGAAGATTATTATAGAGGATACAGTATTTTTAGATAATTGGAAGATTAGAATACACATTTACCTAAATAACATAAAATAAATTTTAAATAAAAGTATTGCACAACATTTAGATTTGTATAACATAATATTTCAAATTATTAAATCACAATAATGTTATATTTGAGCATCGAGATCATTAAACTCCTAACTTTGCCAAAATGTCAAATCGCTCCCAATAAATCTAAAAACCACGTGGACTCCCAACCTAAAATAACCCCACTATAAATACCTGATAATCGGCTCCACTTCCCGATGAGGCCACCGATGAATTTTCAGCCGCCGGCCCTGTATTATCCGGGGGGCCTGTAGCACTCGCGGGCACCACTAACAATTCGGCGCATCTTAAACACAATGCATGATAACACGGTAACAACACTGGATCCACATAATGACGCTTGCAATGCGGACATCGCAATTCTTCCTCCATCGCGCCGGACGAAACACAACTGACACGCACGGCGTACGATTCTCGACTGAACGAAGCACGTTCGTGCGATTGTTTATATGGAGGGAATACATAGTCGAGAGCCGCGGTGTTCAGTCGAGTTCCGACGAAGCTGATTCGCCTGCTTAATTTCAGGTACCAATAGGAGAGCAGGGAACGAGACCGGCAATCTGGTCGTTGGGGACTGATGAAGTTTAAGAGGCGTGGATGCATCTCGTTGTTTACCTGTAAGGTTTTATATCAGGACAATATAATTACCTGATGGATTATGCATGATAATAATTATATTTTATTAATTTAAATAAACAACTAAAATTATGTATATATTGTTAGCATCAAAATATTATATATTTTTATAATAATCATTATTATTCTTTTTTTTCCTTATTTTTCATCAAACTACATCTGCCTAAAAAGGCATTCATTATTATTCTTATTTAGAATTCTTAATTTTAATCTTTAATTTAATTAAATTTCTTATTTATTATTATTATTTAAAAATGATTAATTCAAAATATTTCAAGCAAAATTTCCGCAATTTACATTTAGCCACAATACAATGCACCACTAATTAACTTCTTTCTGGATCCCCAAACGTCTTCTTATCAATGGGCACTGAATGTTCATTAAATCATTCAAATCGGTTGATCCGTGCTCTCAAAATCGTCGACGAAAAATTGTATTCGATGTATGTCTGTATGTGTATATATGTATGTGAGGTAAACAAAAATTGTCTTTCTTACCTTAAATATCTCTGAAAATTTGAAAAAAAATAAATAAAATGGCGATAACATTGTTAAAAAATCAGTGGATATCTTTGAATATTTCATGAAAATAAAACGACAAAAACTTAGTGAAAAAATCCGTGGATAGATACCTTTGGATATTTTATATGAAAATAAAACCACAAAAACTTAGTGAAAAAATCCGTGAATCCTTGAAAATTTGAATAAAATAAAACGGAAAATAAAAAATCCATGAACGTTACCATAAATTGGTAGTCCACGGTTTTAACTTGATTTCGAAAGTACCGATTAACCCAAAGAAAACCTTACCTTAGAACAAAGTATGACAAAATGTTGATAAATCTCTAATTTTGCTCGTATGTCGAAGCAACAAATCACTCCTATGGCCGCTTATGTTTCGAATTACTCGTATTCTAATAATTTCTATCCATTCCAACAAGGAAATAAATCCAAAGACTTACAACTGCTGATATGCTATTTAGAATATTCTAATTATTAAAATATTATTATTAATAACAGTAATAAAACAAGTTCATAAATTCCTATACACATTGTATTCATATAATACCTAATATGCATAATGATGATACAAAATGCATTATTCACATCATACAATCATTCTCACAAAATAAAAAGTATAAGAATCTCTCAAAAAATAATATGTTTCATTTCAATTTCATTCGGACTTAGAATATGTTTCAAAGACTGTATCATTCTACTAATAAATATATCATATATTACAATCAATATTTATTACTAAAACGGTTAATATTCTAATTTAATATTATAATATATGTTTACGTAATGTTTATATTAGCTAAGTTATTCATTATTTATATGTATAATATGTATAACCTTATAGGAAATTATTCAGTGTATATGTTAATAAAAAGTTACCAAATAATGCAAAATGATATAGTAGTTTTGAATTTCATAATCATTATTCAATTCAGTTTGATACAATAGATCAAAAAATCTTTTTTTATTTGCGTACTAACATGTACTACTATTCTACAATTTTATGAAAACTGTTTATTTGCCATATACTCTTATAATTGGAATTTACAGCTTAAAAAAACATTAATATTATTATTTGTATTATAAATTTATTACTGGGTCTGGCTTGAACATTGAATGTTCAATAAACTTAGCTAATTTTCTTCTTTATCTGAGGATTCAAATTTGTTGGAAGTAACAACAAAGCAGAATTCTTACATTGCTTTTTGCTAAATTTCAATTTAAAACAAAGTCGACAAGACTTTAGTTATAGCATTGCAAAGAGGTAGTGGTTACACTATATGCCCCTTAATTTTCTAACGGTCATCGTTTGACTTGAATTGCGTGTTCATTTCAATAATTTATAGAGGTACATCATCAATATCTTTAAAAGTGATCACAAACTCTGAATTTTTATGTAACTGCAAATAAAAGTTCTAACAAAGCTATTGAAAAATGTAATAGTACAAAGTCACGGCAACTTTTACAGGACATTTAACATGTTCATTTATAAAATGATTTATAACCTATGAATCTTTTATGTATACACAATCTATTTTTATTACAAGTTGCAAGTGTGCTTATCGAATTCTCTTATTAATTCATTAAAATTCTGTTACATTATAATTGGTACATTTATTTAGCTATTTATTATCGCGATTGTTCATCAATAAAATTTCATTTTCATAATTTTGTTATCAGTTATCACTATAACTATTAATGCTTTATATCCATAAAAAATCTTTCATCGTTTCTTTGAGTATATTTTGCGAGACGCAATTTAAAAGCATCTCAATATTTGATTATATTATTGGTTATTTGAAATACCAATATACGAGATTAAACTTATTCCATTCTCTCATCATTTTTTTATATATGTTATATTTATTATTTGTGTTAACTTATTATTAAGTATGCCTAACATCAATATTATCTCAAATATATGGACTGTTCTATTAGCTATGAAGAAATATTAAGCTGTCACTCAAAATATACAATCGAATAGCAAATTTTTGTATAAAAGCTATAAGATTGATTTCAAATACTGAAATAGTGAATAACTAGATGTAGAGTGAAATGTCACTCTAGTTTATTAATATCATTTTAATTTCTGTCGGTTTAAATCGAAATTTTCAGAAATTAAGCATGGAAAATATATGTTGAAGAAATATTTAACAAATAATCTCTTTGTTTAATTATTATTTTACAGTCTAAGAAACATGACAAAAAGATTAATTATGTTACATATGTATCTACAATATTTTTTATAATATATTTATATATATTTATAGTATTTTTATGTAGTAGTTATATGGATACAATTTTAAATAAATAGAATAGAATTATTACAATAGCTAACATGCTAACTAATGATAATTATAAAAAAAAGTATGTAGATTACTAAACAAAGAAAAAGTTAATGGCAGCCATATTTAGAATTTTAATAACACATTTTACAAATTAATTTCCAATCAATTGATTAGTAACAATTGTATAAATAAATAAAGTAAACAAAACCAGCGTTATAGTTCATAAAATTAACGGTTAAAGAAGAGTTTAAAATAGTAGCACTGAAAAATAGTAGAAAATCTATCTAAAGAAGTCTCTTATATTAACTACTTTTCACTCACATAGTTTTTATATATATATATATCAAACAATTTATTAACAATTATAAATCTGAACAAAGACTTACTAGTAAATTTTGACTTGTATCATAGATCTAAGGTTTTCTTTTTCGCAAAATTATTGACAAAAACATTTTTAAAATATATTGACATAATAAAAAATAAAATTTAAAACATTTTTGATCAAACTTAGTCAATATCATTCAAATTTGATCAAAATGAATACAATCCTTACATCCAAAAGTGGACATAAAATTAATTATTGATCGCATAAAAATAGAAATCCTTGTATAAATATTTAAAACAACGCGACTGATCTTTTATAAAAATAATTACTGGTAGTTTCCTCCAATTTTAAGGTTATTCTCAGAACATTGATTAATAAAATTATATTACACACCTCCACAAAGCAATTACTTCACGTAAGTTCATTCAAGCCCCTGTCGAGTAATCGGGTTTTGATGACCGATCTTTGCATCCCATTCACTAAGTTTGTTACATCTATATTTATATCGCATATTAAACTACTAATTAATACATATACATAAACTAGAATTTCACAAATATTTGTAGAAATATGAAATCAATAAATTGAACATTCAATTATTTGTACTTTCATAAACTATTCCAACATATAAAACAAGTGATTTGTGTTTTGCGCACTTTAAAACATTATGACACAAATATGCTCATTGAATTGTGCTTGTTGAAAAATCATTTAGAACACTTAGAAGTTTCTATAAATATTATCTTATATATAATATTGCATATTTTTCAATAGTCTCTATTTTAGATTACAAAAAATATGTGAAAAAATTAAAGAAAAATACCCAGTTTTATATGATATATAAAAATATTTATAACATTCTACAAATATACATCAATATCAATATGTATACATACGACCATTCAAAAATAGACAACAGGGGAGAAGTAATTAAAAAACACGTAAGGTTAAAAGAAAATGTAGTTGCTATGCAGAAAATGTTATGATAAAAATATTTACTGTAGTTTAAAAATCATCACAATATCTCAAAAATTATCATTAACATTATGTAAAATAACATACATTATATATATTTATATTAATGCATATTGTGATAAAGACCAAACTACTTGAAGACCTAGTGTACTTTGAGGTGTTTTCGACACTGAAATGCCAGTGTTCGTATTTGAATAAATAAACCTAAACGAAAACCTTAGCTAAGGCATCAGCCCCAGCAGAAGCAATATAGGGCCTTGATGGATGGAAAGCCACATCTAAAATACTCTCATCAAACTTCTTTCTATGTGCTGTTATTTCCTGCACACAAGTCTTGTTGTCTAAGTTCCACAACCTTATAGAGCAATCGTGTGAACCAGACAGCAAATACAAACCATTGGGATCCACTGCTAAACTAGTAACAGCATCCAAATGTGCAACCATAGAATGTATTAACTGTCCTGTATTATTATCCCAAAACCTAATATTTCTATCTTCATGAGCAGTTATTGACACAGGCAATGTAGGATGTGTGACTACTTTGTAAATCATTTTCCCTGTAACACTATTTGATAGCTCCGGTGATTCTAATTTTAATACTTGTTTTCCAGTTTCACTGTCAAATATAACACAATGAGACGTATTGTAAGCAGCTATTACTCTACTAGGATCATCTCTGACAAAATCTACAGAACTAGGAATACCATCAGGTTCTGATGAAAATGTGTTCAACAATGGGGATTTAACACCAGGAGACCACAATTTAACAGTGCCATCGGCAGAGCATGATAGAAGCTGTGTTCTAAGATTTAGATAAGACAAACCCCAAACGGCATCAGTATGACCTTCTAATGTTGTAATGAAAACTTCAGGTTCATATGAGTCATATGGATCTATATTTATATTTGGTACACTCCACATATTTATTGCTCCATCTGTGCCTCCTGAATAACAATGCTGACCATTTGTTGACATTGTAAGACATAAAACTGGACCATTATGTAAACGAAACGTGTATAAAGGTTCCACATCTAAACTAGCAGACTTTTTGGCTGGTACTGTTTTCTGTAAGTTCCATAATTTCAATGTGTGATCTTCAGATGCTGTGATGAGAACTGAGTCAACCGGATGAAATGCTAATGCTCTTACGCCATCAAAATGTGATCGTAGTGTGTACTTTGCATTCCAAGTTTTACGAAAAGAATCTTTTGTACTAGACACATCGTATGATGATTCAGCATCGTTATTCACCGTCAGTTGAGCTAATTCGCCAAGACCAAGACTTGTGTCCATATTTTCTTCATCGCCTTTAAGATTAGTTAAACCACAGCGATTCACATTTGCATTTTGAAATCCTACAGACAAAATGATCAATATAAGGTACTGAAAATAGTTACAACAAACTATTCAAAGAAGTCTTTTTAATAAATCTCTAGGTAAATAAATTGTTTACAAAATTAGTCACGCATTTAAATTAGTTTTAGTTAGCAGAGTGTTCTCGGAAAGCAAGCCGACCAGAAGCGCAAATTAATCACGGACCACATTTAAATACTTTTATATCATTTATCTTTTTGTTTAATATTTTGCTCCTAGTAGATCCACAGCACGTAGCTACTAATATCCAATCATTTCTCATTGCTGACAATTTCTGATCATTTTCAATTATAAATTGCAGAATAAATGAATTTAAGAGCTATAACGTACCTGATGCCTGTATCCAGTCAGCTTGATCACCTTGTGATCTCAGATCTCCAGATTCTTCGGTTTCTGTCAGTAGATTCAATTCGTTGAGAACTTCTTCTGCTTCAGCATCAACATCATCTTCAGAAAAATCATAAATGAGTTATAAGATTAGTTAAATAAAATATTCGTAACAATGCATATATGAAATATCATGATGATGATAGTACTGATGTATAAATAATTTTATTATTGTTCTCACCAGATGTTTTATTTCTGATTTTACGCCGTGTTGTATGACAAGACGAATCAGTAGCCTCCAAATCGATTTCGTCTGACAATTCGTCATCTGACATATCGACATCGGTCTGCGCTAAAAACTCGAAATTTGCCATCACCGCAGCTTCCGAGTCCATTATCATCGCTTCCGCCATCGAACTAGGTTGAGATTTTTTAGCTGGCGTCCGGCGACCTTTGGAGAGAAAAAGATTGATAAGATTTTATTGATCATAATAAAATAAAATGTATAATAATAATAATAATAAATTATTTGTATGTAAATAATCATTTGATTTGAAAGCGAGTAATAAATATAGGCCGCTGGTGCTACTTACAAAACTATAAATATGGTTGTAGCAACTACTTACTTGATAGGTAAAATAAAATTTCCATATGGATAAATGTAGGGTGAAGATTAAAAAATCAAGCATGAAATTTCTTACATACTTGATATGGACATTTTCAAATTTTCTTGCTCCCAGGGGCTTAAATGCTTCCAAATTGATAAAAAAAATTCTCTAGAAGTTTTAGCTCTTAATATTATTAACGTTTAGATTGTGCGAATTTAAATCTTCGTATGTAAATAGCATAGAAATTTTTATTAAAATTGAAAAAAATAATTTAAGTGTAACTTAGCGGTAAGTGCATTACAAGTGAAAATTCGACGCACTGCAAAACAGGTTTTTATAATTTGTCTTGTAGAGCGTCGACGAATTTTGAATAAATCTCATTCCTTTGTTCGCTAAGTTATATCTAAAAAACATTTTTAAAATTTTTGAAACAATTTTCATGCTATTTCCATACAAAATTTTGATTGAATTGCGCACTATCTAAAAGGCAATGTTAAGAGCTAAAACTTTCAGAGAATTGTTTTTTATTAATTTGGAACCATTTGAACTCTTCGGAGCAAGGAAATTCGAAAATGTCCATATTAAGGACCACCCTAATATATATATATATATATAAATATATATATACGAATTTTGAATAAATCTCATTCCTTTGTTCGCTAAGTTATATCTAAAAAACATTTTTAAAATTTTTGAAACAATTTTCATGCTATTTCCATACAAAATTTTGATTGAATTGCGCACTATCTAAAAGGCAATGTTAAGAGCTAAAACTTTCAGAGAATTGTTTTTTATTAATTTGGAACCATTTGAACTCTTCGGAGCAAGGAAATTCGAAAATGTCCATATTAAGGACCACCCTAATATATATATATATATAAATATACATAATTGTGTAAGGCAGTTAAGTAAATCATAGCAATAGGTTACAGGACTCTTAAGTTCTAAATGCTGTTCAAACAATATTTATAAAAAAAAGTGATTGCAGGAATGCCGGATAAAACTATTATTGCTTGGAAACATACTGCTATCTACATTTTTAAGCAAAATTTAACTACTGCTTGGCATCAAGCTGTTCAAGGATGGTATCGAACCTGGAACTTGATTAAAAAGCCCCTAACAAGAGCATATATGATAATAATTCCTGAATAATCAAAGTACATCATAAGACCAAGCGGTCATTTGGCTGGCTTTCATGTCGGAGTTCGTATCACGACTGTTAAATAACTACTCTCTATTACATTTGTACAAATAAGTCCAAATTGGACATTAAAGCAAAGCAAAACTAAGACAACATGCAAGCTCCGTATAAAAAATAAGCCAGGTCCCAAATTCCACTTCAAACGATCACCTTGATTATCACCAGCGCGTTTGTGTGTCTCGTTACCGTTGCCGTTGATGCTGCCTGTTCCCGTCACTCCGCCTCCCGTGTTCTGTCCGACTCCTTGGCCGCCTGCTCCATCGTCCTGCTGCTCAGTGTTGTTATTGAGACCGAGGAGGGAGCGGACTCGATTCGACCTGACGTCAATTATCGTCTCCGCATAGCCGATCTCTTGTAAATACTGTCGAAGGAGTTGTCTGCCTTGGCGCCATGTTATGTTCGATACGCTGCTGAAGGGGGCTTCGGAATCTATAAAAATAATAGAGTTAAAATACACCATAAATGAGTGAAGGAAAAAGCTCAATATAGGCTTAAAAACTACATATATAACAAATCATTTATAATCCTTTATGTAATAATTTCACTATTTTTGTCATTATAATTGCA
>NW_020537324.1:1508318-1540107 GCF_003426905.1 Ctenocephalides felis | reverse complement strand
AAATTTTTATATATTTTTGCCTTTCAAAGCTTTCTGAATATTTTAGCATATTTTAATAAAAATGGATGAATGTGTGTATGTAGTGTGTATGTGTGTGCGCGTGCGGATACAAATTTTCGTCGACGATTTCGCGAACACCGATCAACCGATTTGAATAATTCAAAAAACATTTGTTTCCTATTGATAAGGGGACGTGCTGATTAGTTTTTGGCGAAGGCAGGTCTAGCCGTTCCGAAGGCACGGGGCAAAAAGTGCCAAAAAACGGTAACTCAGTTTTTAAGAGAACGGAGCGTCCGATTTCAATAATTCAAAAAACATTTTACTTGTATCGACAAGATGAAGAACTGATAAAATTAGGGAGAGGAAATGGGTCCAAATATCCTTAAAAAGGATCACGTGATTAAGGAACGCCGCCTAATGATCAATGGTTTCTCAATATTTAATTTATATATCTCACTTAGAAAATTGATCCTTTAAAATATATTTTATTTATAATTTTAATAAATTAAATTTGCATATAAAATATATTTTAAAGGATCAATTTTGAGAAAAAATTATTATTATTATTATTAAAGTTTAATTAAAATTATTATTATTATTATTAAGGAGCAAAAATAAATTTATAATAATTATGTGTATTTCGATTTGCTATTTAATTTATTTTTTACGTATAACATTTTTTACATTAATTTTAATTATAAAAAAATTAACTTAAATGTTTTTTATTTTTTTTTACTTGGTCTAATTATATACTTATGTAAATAATTGGTATAAGTTGATAAAAATGGCGCAAAAAATTTAAATGATAATTAAGTAATTTAGTTTAAAATTGATAATAATTCACGGTAGCAATTCTCGTAATTTTATTACACCTATCTAATTATAATAATCCTTGATTACTGCAATTTGGCAATCATAACAATTTTTAATAAATACTAATAATGGTATAATATAGTTTTAAACTATATTACCATCAGTATTTTATTTTATAACGACCGCATTTTGTTCATCATAGTAGATAAAGGACTAGCAAATGTTTTTATTTGTTAATGGAATTTCAATAATAATTTGTTGAGTACATTAATGTTTTTTTATGTTTTATTAATAATTTGGAATTACTAAATATTTAAATTATTACTATTAAAAGTATTAGCTTCGATGTTCTACGAATTTTCCGTTTCCAAGCGTTTTCTTATAAGAACATAGTAGTAGAATAAATAAGTTTTAATTCCACAGAGTGCGTAATAAATTTCATAACGAAATCCGAGGATTGAATAATATATTTTTACACAATTCTTAGAGAAACCAGTTTGATGAAACATTTTGTATAGGTATTATAATTTTGTTAATGGATGATAAAATTACATAGTAAATTATAATAATTTAAAATTATTATTTCTGTTCCCTTCTTTTATATAAAAAATCTATGCCTTCTTTATTATTTTTCATTATTTATTTTCTTTTGTCATTTTTAATTTTCATTATTAATTTTATTTAAATTTAAATTTTAATTATAATTGCATATTTTTAAACTAATAGTTTAACGACATCTTTATTCAATTTATTATTCAGATTCATATTTTCTGTTTAATTTTCATTTTGTATTACTATGCAGATTTTTGTCCTACAAGACTAATATAGTTTTGATTGACAAAATAATCTTTGTTAAAATTTATTACTATTAAATTTAATTTCCATTATTATTTTTATTATTATTGTTATTACTGTTATCATTATCATTCTCCTTATTATTTATATAATTATTATTATTATTTCTTCTAGTATATATATATTTTGTCGTTAAATCATAGCAGCTTATAGAATTATATGTAATTTTGATTGCTGATTATTAATTAATAAAAAAAAAATTAACAATTGTTTGTTGTATTCGTATCTCCAGAAAGCGATCGGATATTGCAATCCTTTAAATTTATAACAAATGAACATTAAATATTTTTTATTCTTTTACTAAATAATTTGTCATTCATAAAATTGTTTGTCTCAATTTGAAATAAAAATGTTTATAACTGTCTGATATTGTTTACAAAACTTTATTTATTCAAATAGCAAAGCAAATTATTTACCTTGTGTTTTTATTTAAACAGTAAGGTCATTGTTTTATTTTAAGTTAATTGACTCACTTTTCAAATTATATTAAATGCACATGATATTAAATTTGATTCCATAATGTTATTGACTCATACTGTTTGAAGATATTTGTCATTTGTGATAAGAAAATTAAATATTTAATTAAACTTATCTGTACAATGAGCAATAGATTTAAAGGTCGAAATAATAATAAAAAAAAATAAAATCCTAATGTAGTACTTGTCAGTAAAATAGATTAGTACATGTTATTTGTTTCAATATTATTTTTTGTTAACTTGTCAAGCAAAATGCCCTTGCAATCTTTAAAATTAATTACTTAAATATTCTAACCAGATAACGCTTCACATTTTGTCATTTTTTCCAAAATATTATTTATATATTTCAGCCTTGAGTTGTAACTTAATAGTGTATGTTTCTTGGTCATAAATTTAATTTGTTTATATTATTTTCTTATCTATTAACCATTATTATCTGAAAGACAGATGTTATTACATTTACATTGAATAATGTTACTGATAAGGTTAATTGCTTTCATGCAGACGGATTCATTTTAAAGTAAATATTCTTTATAAAAGTATATCTAAAAGTCTTGATAATAGAAACAGGATTTATAATTTTTTTATTTTTGGCATTAATATTATTTTTGAAGAAACCATTGATTTAGTTATATTTTGCTGATATAATACATAGTATTTTTAATTTTTTATTTAATTTTCTTTATTTGTAATTCATTTTTATTTATGTTTATTTATTTATTTATTATTAATTTTTCTTTTTATTTTTCTTTATTTTTTAGTGTGATTTTTTTTAATATTATGTGTAATTCAGCCCCGAGTTCTGTGCCAATAACTCTGATTGTTATATAATTTTGAATGAATAAAAATATAAAAGGCATATTATAGTTTCTTTCATTCTAAATGTAAAATTCATTTCATTAGTGTACCCGTGTTAAAAACTTTATAAAAAAAGAGGTTCTCCTTGTTAAGCATAGTAGATACAATTTATAAAACAAGTTGTTAGATAAAATTCAAAAAGGTAAATTGTTACTGACCTGGTTCAAGGATATTAATAGTATAGGCCAGAATTTTGATGAAATTGTCCATACATCCATCACTAATCCCTTTTCCAAAAAAATCTCACACCAAGTTTATTTTACAGCAAAAATCCTTTCAATCATTTGGGAAAATGTGTTCAGAATGTACCTGTTAAATTCTTAAGTCAGTTAAAAATATTAATGTATTATTGGGATATTATTGTCATTGGCAAATTTCGAAAATATCATTTCGAATCGTTTGTATCACAGATGCAATTTCAAAGAATTTCGTTTTGATTCTGTCGAGCAAAAATTGTTATTGTAATTCGAGCATTTATATAGCACGTGAACGTTGATATGAAAACAAATATATATATATATATATATATATATATATTATATATATATTCATATATATCTATATGTATATATGTATAAAGTTTGAAGTCTGAAAATATTTTGTTTAATATTTTTATTTCCACATAACAAAGTAACGCAAATATTTAACAAATAATGCAAAACTATTTCATTCGTGCCATGCTAGTGTGAAACTTGTTTTATAAGTACTAATTATATAATGAAAGATCTTTTATTTTAGATAATTAATTACATTAGTTTAAATATTGTAATTGATTTATTGAATAATGGTTTCGAAATGTCTGAATTTCTATGGATAGCCTTTACTTGGTGTAATTCATAGTTAAAATCTTTATTTTGAATTTTGAAGATATATTATTAGTTCCATTAAATTAATCAACAGTAATATTTGTGTGTATTTTATTTTAGTCAAATTCTTTCTCAAATATCCATATATTTGCATATAAACTGGTGGAGAGCACTTTAGTTAAGTTACTTGTACAAATATAAAAAATAAACCCAATTTAAATATAAAATAGTGATAATAAACTGAAATAAGTATGGAAACAAAATCGTAACTTTCATTAAAATTAAACTTACGTACAACAAAGACCAAAAAGTATTTAAGATCATATTACAATATTATAATAAACATAATTGTTACATTTTCTCATAAGAAAAAAACATGTATAATTAGAGTGGTCCTTATATAGTTATTTTTTATTTTTTTTTCAAATAAATTCAATTTGATAAAATAAAACCAAAAATACCGTTTTTTCGGTATACCGGTGTACCGGAATTGCATTCTAAGTACCAAAATGCCATGTCTGTTAATTTATTTCGTTATTATTTGAAAATCAATATTTCCTATGCACTAAATGCGTTAGAAAACAGTATTACATCATATGAAATATCTATCTATCTATTACGATTTAATCAAGTAAGAAGCCTGTAATCGTTAGTTTAGATTCCTGTATCGTTTCCCGTGCTCATAATTAGGGTTTATACAAAAACCGACATTTCAGAAAACCGGTTTTCGAGTTTCAATTTTACCAAAAAACCGGTTTTAACCGGTTTTCGAATTTTATATGAAAAATAAATTTTTGCTCGAATATTCTGTAATTTATCCGCAAATTTAGTGTAATTTAGTATAGTATTTGACTGAATTTATTTATTGTTCAATTTTATAGATAGTAAACAAAATTATTTTAATATTAATTAGTAGAACTAAAAAATAATAGTTTATCTTGATTAAATAACTTTGAAAATAATTATTCGTCATTTATGCATCATTTTCACATATAAGAATGAAAATATTTTTATGATAGTGAAAGGAAAGTTTTCGAATAAATAAAAATAATACATTTTTACATAAAAAAAATTCATTAAATAAATAAAAATAAAAATATATTAGATACATGTTCATACATACTTTTTAATATAAATTTTAATTTTAAAAACAATTAAGCTAAACTTTTATTTCTGTTCCGAGCAATTTTAATTAAATAATTTTAAACATTCTAATTGTTTTTTGTTTAATAAAATATGATTTACGTGTCCTTTGTTTACTCACAAAATTTCCTGAAATAGAAAATACTCGAGACCAAATTATGCTTAATTGTTTTTAAAGCCTAATATAATAATTCTAAGTTTTTTGTTCTTTAATTTGTGCCTTCTATGGTTTAAAACTCTTTTTTTAAGTTTGAGGAGAGGAAGTTACTTCTTCAAGAAGAAGTCACACTGGTATAAAGAACTAAATTATTATATACAAAACATTTCTGGGAACCATTGCAGACTGATAAGATATCAAATGCTATTTAAAAGATATGATTTCAAGAAACAAAACGCTTTCATGTATCTTTTATATTTTGCTAATTTGTCATTTTTTATTTATACAGTGAAAACCGACTTTTTTCACTAAAAAACCGGTTTTCGAATTCCATAATTTTCACCAAAAAACCGGTTTTTAAAACCGGTTTTTGAAAACCGACAAACCCTACTCATAATGCATTCAATGGGTATTTGACCGCGTTCGTTTTTGTTTAAGATGTGCCTTTGTAACATTTTTGTATCATAAAGTCCGCGGCTCGAAGAGCGATGAAACCGGTTACCGTCGTCCTTACTTCTTATTTCTTATTTCTTATGCGGGTCTCGTTGCAAGGATGCCAGGGATGGAGGCTGATTAATCTTATCAGATGCAATGGAATGGTATTGATGATTATTTCAGATTTGAAAAATGGCATTGTCGATAATTATGATTTATAGTTTGCGAACGAATTATTCGACGGATGTAGATATATTAGTAAAATTAAGTAAAGCGGGTCTACTCACTGGATTAGCATTCGGTTAAGATTTTACGCCCAGCAAAATTGCTGGTAATTTCATATTGGAATAGGCGTTGATATTTGGAGAAAAAAATAAGGCTCTCTTCATCCTTACTAATTTTCCAAAATAATCTAAAAATCCAAACAATTTCTTCTTTGATTTATCATTTTTGTTTTTTCCTCAAAGTCTAGCCTGCTTGATTCCCCACGCTCTGGGGAATATGAATTGGCGCTCTGTAAGAATATGAATTTTCGCAATGATTAAAATAATCTTGTCGACTTCAGTAGCCCTTTGGATCATACATCGGATTCTCGAATCGGATGTGATTCGAAGGAGAGTGTATTAAAGAGTCATCATCTTGAAGGTTGAATGGCCATTCCAATGAACCATTTCATAATGAATTCAATTTCTGACCCAAGGTCTAGGCTCAAAATTAATTTTTGTGTCAGCAATAAACATTGAGATCTGGGTATACAAAATGGGTATACCAACAGAAGTCCGGTGTCAGTAGAGTAAATGGGTTAACTCGCACTGACTCGAGGACTGGACGTACCTAAGTAGTCACGGAAGACCACTGATAATGGTGCTGCATCAAAGTCTACATTTTTTTTAAATTTCCGATTCATGCTCCTTCTCTGTCTTCATCACAAACGTCATAGGTCGCCAGTGTAAGAAAAAGTTATGAATATAAAGATATAAAACCCATTGGATGAAAATATAAAGAATTTATTAATTACAAAATTTTATGATAAATAAAAATGACAAATCATTTTTGTTTTTTTCTTAAAGTCTAGCCTGCTTGATTCCCCACAGCATAGTTAAATCACATACAAATTTGATTTTATTATCATTAATAAAAAACAAGGATCTTTTAATAGTGTAAAGCCAATAACTTTGGATTGAAATCATTTAATTTAAATTAATGATCTTATAGCTACAAGCTGCAATACAATATTTACTTTCACGACTTAGTCCTATACCTTTTTCTGGATGTTGATTTAAAATTGAGATAAACTATTTTTATTTTATTTGTTGCAGCTTAGAGATAAAATGTAAATTAAAGGATTCTCATTTGAGCAAATTTTTTCTATTATAGATATTTAATTAAAATTTTAGGTAAAAAAATTAATGAACAGATGATATGTTTCAATGTCTTTTAAAATACTTTGCAATGTTTTGCGTCACTATCAATTAATATACAATACATTAAGTAGTATCAACTACTTGATAATTTATAGATAGAACTATGAACTGTGCAACATGCCTTGTTATTAAAGTTGTCAGTATTCATAAATGCAATAATAATAATAATAGTAAGTGATAAACGAAAGATGATACATATTGCATTGAAGTGCTCTTTAATAAATCAAATGGTAATTAATATGCAATTTATTGAATTTTAACATGAGGATCATATCTATTCAAAAATAATTTATTGCAAATTCAATATAATATGTAGTAAAGATTTGGCCAGGTATACTTAAAAAAAAAATAAACACCGGTATTACCGGTTTCAAGAGCGTAAATACCGAAATACCGGTATCGGATTTTTCATCGTCGTTCCCTAATACTTACGTATCAGTTACTTTGTTTTATGATTTTTAACCCTGGAATTAAGTAGATCATATAAATATTATCTTATACAAGTCGTGCAATGTTGTATTGCCCGCCTGTGGCTGTTTGTTGTCAAAAGCACACGACGTTGACTTAAATAAATTGACTTATTACTTAGCACTCACTCGCTCACGGATTTTGTTTAGGAAGTAATTAGTTAGTTACTTCGTCGAGTAGAAGTATAGTTCACCATGGGTAATTGACCTGATTGAGCTTTGATGCCTTCCATACATTCGAAACTTAATTATCGAGCAACAGCTGAACTAAAGTCGGAACTTGCTAGGTTTTGCTTTTTGGGAAGTCACGAAAAAGTTTCACTAATATGATACTAAGGGGATAGATGATAAAAAATAGACAAATGAAAAATTATGTGAAACTAGTCAGCCTGTCAGGTGTTCTAAAAATGATTTATGGGTATATAATAATAATTTTATCAACTACGGTTAAATCCAAATAATTTAACTACTAACAACTAAATTTTTTATTGAATTAAATATATGTTTTTTAATTTTATAAGTTTGTGTCTGTTACTTTTTTAATTTTTTGGCAAATGTAAAAACTGATATATTATCAGTGTGAGTACTGTCTGTAAATTGCCTTTGTTATATTAATCTAAATTTTTTTATTATCAAATTGAATTATCAATAATGCACTCGAGGTTTACTATCATATGATACTTAAATACTGAAGTGATGCATATATTGCGCAATAAATTATATGCACTTAACCTGTTTTATTATAAGTAATATATTTCGTCTTAAAATTTCTATACACAGGTGTCGCATAAATATATTGCTCGTGATATGAAACTGTAAAAACATCTAAATTTATTATTTATTACTAGAATTATTGTAATAAATCGTAAAACATTTCAAGGCCTCAAATAAGATTTACAATTACAAGAAATCAGTTTATAGAAATCAGATGGAATTAATAATTTAATCATATATTTAATTGGTTTTGACACTCCAGAAATAAGATGTATTTTGTGAGCCACAAGTGCAGAGCATACATCATTTAACTTTATTTTTTGTTTTTTTTTTTTTAATATGATACTTTGAACTTTCTACACTATTTATATATTTGTAATTACACTATGTTTGATATAAGTCGTCATTGACTTGTGTTACATAAAAAGAAGGAAAACGAATAGCACTAATTAGAAGGAATATATAACTATGAGGGAGAATCTTAGCATTCTAGATCCTCCCCCATGAAGTAATGGGTCGATCGGCGGTTATCGTGACAATTGAAGTAAGGTTTGATCCACAAAATGTAGTAATGTTAGTTATGTCGACCAAAAGATTTTTCACCGTGTGTATATAGATTTCGCAATCTTTAAACGCGCAACGTAACGTTCCTTGAAGTCTTTGCAAGTTGCTTTCCGATGCAGAAAAATGCAAGTAATGCTTTAATACGATCCATCTACTGTAAACATACATCTCCTGAGTTAACATTGACTATTACATCCCTGAACGCACAAAGAAGACGACATGGGAACATAAAGACACAAACGAACTCCTCGGCAAAGAGTTAGAGATAAATCTCACGCCATGTAGGGCACGCCGGGGCTGATTTATGCGATGTCCCAGATATAGATATTTACATTATTTTAATACCACACAGCGTAAAATATGAGTAATGGAATAGTTGTCCATGGTATAGAATCCATATTTGCATAAAGTCATGGTTAAACTTATTGCATCAATCGAGATTTTAGTGAACTTGAGTTAGAGTGATGATCTTAAAAATTCTCCACCAACCAACTTCACGTGTATTTTTAGTACCTAGTAAAAATTGTAAAATTTTCGGGATTATTTTTAAATTTAGGTAAAAAATAAATACACATATCTCACTAAATCTCATTATTAGGGTTTGTCGGTTTTCAAAAACCGGTTTTAAAAACCGTTTTTTTGCGAAAATTATGGAATTCGAAAACCGGTTTTTTAGTGAAAAATGTTGGTTTTCACTGTATAAATGGAAAATGACAAATATAGCCAAATATAAAAGATAGATGAAAGCGTTTTGATTCTTGAAATCATATCGGTTCAATAGCATTTAATATCTTATCAGTGTGCAATATATTAATTTAGATTTTTATACCAGTGTATGTATTAATTAAATAACACATAATAAACTAACTAGACACTTAAACTTAGAATTATTATATCAAGCTTCATAAACAATTAAGCATAATTTGGTCGCAAGTATAAGAGTATTTTCTATTTCAGGAATTTTTGTGAGTAAACAAAGGACACGTCCAAGTAGTAATTCAATAGATGTTCTCAGTTTCTTGAAATCATATTTTATTAAACAAAAAACATTTAGAATGTTTAAAATTAATTAATTAAAATTGCTCGGAATAGACAATACTTGAGTTTTTAATTGTTTTTAAAACTAAAAGTGATATTAACAAGTATGTGTCAACATGTATCTATTTTTTTTTTAATTGAATGATTTTTTTTATTTAAAAACGTATTATTTTTATTTATTCGAAAACAATCCTTTCACTATCATAACAATATTTTCATTCTTATATGTGAAAATGATGCATGAATAACGAATGATTATTTTCAAAGTTATTTAATCAAGACTAACTATTATTTTTTAGTTCAACTAATTAAAATTAAAATAATTTTGTTTACTATCTATAAAATTAGACAACAAATAAATTCAGTCAAATACTGCTTTAAATTACACTAAAATTGCGGATAAATTACAAAATATTAGAGAAAAATTTTGTTTTCTATATAAAATTCGAAAACCGTTTTTTTTTTAGTAAAATTGAAATTCGAAAACCGGTTTTATAAAATCCTACTCACTATGCCTCCGCAGCATAATATTTCATTCATTTTTTCCACCCCCTTCACCACCTTTTTGCATCTCGTGATTAATAGATGGCTTCTAAGTGTATTTATCCTATGTCTATTATCTTTTTAAAATAAATATTCCTAAATTTTATATCTCCACCACTGGTGTGCCCTACTTCGTGATTCTGCATCTTGCATAATGGTCTTTTGCAAATGCAAAGCAATCCACGGCTCCGGTTACTTACGACTTGTGATGTAGAACTCGAGGGCTGTTTTTATTAAACATTTCTTATTATGGGTATTATATTATTATTCCCGTCGTGTGATATTCATTGTCGTGAAAGACAACATGTTGAGATTTGTTCTAGAAATGCGCTTTGCGAAAAAATGAGAGAACATTGTAAAAAGATACTTTGTATTTTATAAATTGTTAGAAGGGACTCATAATGTATATATTTTTATTATAAAGTTATCAATTTTCATTGCACATAATTTTATATTTGTATTATTTTATATTTCTCATGCAGTGACCTTCCAACAACCAGCAGAATCAAGTTGTGTTACGCAATATAATTTATTGCATACGCATCCAGCATACTTTTGTTTGACACATTATCATTTATAATTGAATTGAAGTTTTGCGTTTCTGTTCTCGTAATCTCGTTCACATGACTCTTTATTTGATTGTAAAATGGTAACGCCATTGTTGAAACGAGTGCTGTTTTGTATATGTACATAATAATTAGTAGCACTATGAAAGTTGAGTTTAAACGATTTAATTATTTGAGGGCATATATAGAAATTTTGTTATGCAATCTATATGGCTTGCAGTTGTGATCTTAAGGGGGTTGTTTTTTTTTTTTTTCGATTTTGAGATTGTTTGATATTATGAAAGCTAAAAACCTTAGAATTATTTAAAAAAAATCATCTCAATATCTATTTTTTTGACGAAGTTATAGATGTATATATCTCTATATGTATGATTTTCTGAAACCGTTTTTTTCATCGCTCCGCGAGCTATTGTATGCCAGCTGCTTTCTTTTTCATTATAATACCTCATGCACATGACCTTTTAAATGTGTCAGCATCTTTGAACACCATGGTGTATTTAGTACATTAAATTAAATGTTGTATTTAGTACATTATATTTTAACTTTAAATACGTTTTTTTCAAAATGACTTTTTTCAATGCGGTGTAACAAAAAACAACCCCCTTAACACATTTTGCATGATGTTACATATTAAATTTTGTATGTACCCAAATTAATACGTCAGCAGCTATTAGCTTCTAAAGTTATTCAACTAATTTTCACAATGTTACATTCCAGGAAGCGGACAAGCTATCAATCCTGAGCGAGACGGACAGCGGTGTCGTGTGCACTTCCACGTCCCGTCCATCCAGCTACGTCGGCACACCAAATCTCCAGGGAATTTTGTTCCCCCCTTTACCTGCCACCGGTACGCCACTGTCTCTATGCTGTGTTCAGTGCCGCCGAACCGTTTTCCTGGACGACGCCGGCCCTGCCCGCAACTTGCCAAGGTATAGGGTTATGGAAAATGTCGTTGATAAATTCAAAGGCAGCGGTACGCACCTACCGCGATGTCAGATGTGCCCCGAAAATCCTAAAATCGCAGCCGTGTCTTGCGAACAATGCGCTGTTTTATATTGCGACGAGTGCAGGGAAACTTGTCACCCGGCCAGGGGGCCTTTGGCGGGACATACACTTGTGAGAGCAAGGGCACCGCCGTCTCCGGAGCCGTTTTGCCCGGAACACCAGGACGAGAGGCTAGGATTTTACTGTTTGGCGTGCAAGGAACCTGCCTGCGCGAGCTGCCTGCAGACGGAGCGACACGCCAGTCATGACGTGCAGGCGATCACTGCAATGTGCAAGGCGCAAAAGGTCAGACATTGTTATTAAATATTCATAGATGTATTATATATTCATTAGGCGGGGTTTACTCGTGCCTCCAATTAGCATAGCTTGTTAAAATATCGACATAGTTTACTATTTTCTGATGATATTACATATATGCGCTTTCACGATGTTTGGTAAATGAATTTGATCTTTAAACTGCAGTTAACCGCGGAAATCTATTAAGTACACTGCAGTGAAATTGAATATGATTAAGTGCGCTGAACGTTGTTCATTATTAATTTTCAAACTTACCAATAATCTGATGATCCAATTATAGTCTAAGCAGTAACTGTATGTTTTTATTTCCGTTCCTTTGAAAAATATATCAATTATCTCAAAATGTTTTATTACAATCAGAGATCATTATCAAGGAAATAGTCTATGTACAGTTACTTCAACTAGTTTGGCAATATTTTAAATTAATTGACTTGCACAAAAATAAAAAAGTATGACATGTGAAATAAACATTTCCAATAGCTGAATGAAACTAAAACGTTGGAATCACGCAATACGTAGTCTTTCTGTCTGTCAATATGTCTGAACGAATCGATATAGTTGTGAAATTTACTTGCTTTGCATATTTAACTGACATAAAATATATAATGTCATAACTACGCATAAATTCCAATGGGTGAAATATCTGAAAACAGATTGAGAATCATAATATATTGATTACGTTTCCGCATTGATTTCATTATATATTAATCGATTAAAAGGAAAATACGGGAGCCTTGTTGGTCCGTTATTAATTTGATGCTATCTCTACCCCTTAAAAGCTTGCTAATGAATACAAACTGGTCTTTTTCAATATTTAATGGTAGGGTCGCTCGCGGTCAAATATATACTGTACCTTGGTTAAAATTTTCTAAAAACATTCCGAATCGTTGGGCTATAGGTCGTCATCCATTTTCATAATATTATTCCATTAAGAATGTCACAATCGGCGCGAACTCCGGCTACCAGATGCAATTTACATGTTAATCCGTCCACACAGATCGACTGGATTACGGAGAATTTCGTGAAGTAGTTGTTGAACTTATTTAAATATGCACAGACGTTTTACTCATATAGATAGTTGGAATGAAAATCGGTTCAGAGTACGAAGTTGAAATTAAATTAATCGCGGCGAATATACTTGCGGTTGTTGTGCTATAAGTTTAATTGCTGAATTTCAATTTCGAAATCAAATAAAAATGATAATGATGTGGTAAACGAGCTTTGGGAATATTTTTGCTTGATTGATATTTCAATTTCGTTTATAACTTTGTAATTACACGTTTATACATGTCCAGAGCTTTTAAAAACAGTAAACTTTTATTAGGCAAACTTTATTGATGCATATATCCATATGGAATATAGCAAAATATGTGATACGATTTTCTGAGTGCGCAGGGTTGCAAATCTATAAATCACCCAATGTTCCAAATCCTCGAGCAATACTTTTGATCATCAATCATTGTCGTACATGCTAATATTGTTTCCTTAGAATATATTTGCCAAAAAATCGTTTGTTGAAGCAATTGCTTATTATTCCTTGACAAATACTTATCATACATCATGAGAATTTCAAGTCATATTGCCATCTTATTGCTTTCGATATCGTTGTCAAGTGCACGTAGACAGTATGAAATATCTTCAATTTCTTTTCGGCATATGTATATAGGGATAACCGGGAAAATTTAGTTAAATTAGTTACATACGATTAAAAATATATAGTTTTTTAGTAGATGATTCTAACCTTTTATAAACCATCACAATGTTTGTACATTATTCATTTACTAACATTGACTTTGAAGAGAGAGGATCCATAATCCATACTATTTATGAATGCTGATGTGGGCATTCGTAAAATAATTATGTTGTCTGAAAGTTGCTTATTGGAGTCATTTCTATTTTGGAAAAATGAGGAAGAATGTTATGGTCAATAATGTTGATATTGTGGATACTAACAATGGAGAGCTTTTCCATAAATAATTTCTTTAATTTCGTTAATTAGTCGAATTTGATTAAAATTCAATACTTTGTGATTCAACGATGGTTTTATTAGACATTAATTTATGGATATGGAACATCAGCAAATTTTTTGTAGTTCTTGGAATATCTAAATCAAATGCCAATTTAGTGATTTGACCTCCGGGTATAAATAATGCAAAATTTGTGTTATTGTCTTCTCTTCACCTAAGCGACTTTTTTCATCCTTCGACCCCGTTTTACCCTAAATATTTATACGGGGCGACCCGACACAAACATATATCGATTTTGCCATTTGTAATATCACAGTTTGCTATTTGAGCTTTATGTTATATCGTTGTGAGCTTATAACTATCATTTCCACATCTGTGGCATGTTACGATGGTGTACATAGTTGCAGTTTTGATGCGTGCAGTGCAACAACATTCCTAAATAATCCTCGATAAACTGATAAATATTTGTAATACTAAACACTTTGGAAAATGTTGTGATCGACATTAATTGAGATAAGAGGAAATTATCGAGTATTATAAGCGACAACTATTTACTGAATGGGAAAGTGGTAAATTACTGATGGCAAAATTTATGCCAAATTTTAAGGACAATCTCTTCTTTGGGGTAATACTGCCATGTAATAAATTTTATTTATTTGAATATTATTATTTGGAATTTTATTAGAATGTTTTACAAAACTATGATGATTTTTCTAACTTTGTTTTCAAATGCTTATCATTTTCAATAAAAAATGATTCATTTAATTTGTGCTATTTGTATAATGTACTAAATTTTGATAAAGTAGTCGATAAATTCGATAAGATAAGAAACTTAATTCTTTATTTTGGTAATATTGTCTGTATTTTTATATCGAACGGCTCGACATTCTAATATAGAGGAAGAAATATTTAGATTAATTATCATGCACATGAATCTATCCAAACCTGACTTTTTCATTTAATTCAAGTTCTGGCAATAGACTCAATTTTAAATTAAAAAAATTGAACAATTGTTTCGTCAACACAAGCAGAAATTTTTTTGATTCATTCAAATCGGATGCTTTGTATCTTCGAAACGGTTGGACCGACCTTTCCCAAAATCTAATCAACACTAATCCTCATTAGTAAAAAGCGATTGCTTTTTGAATCATTCAAATCGGTTGAGCGGTACTCCCGAAAACGTCAACGAAAAATGGTATCCACACACACACACTCATTCATTTTTTCGGAGGTATGCCAAAGTGTTCAGAAACCTCTGAAACGTAAAGATATGTGAAATTTTTTATTTTTGATTTCTCAACTATAACTTAAGATTTTTCCAATGTTGTCAGATTCAGAATGACTTTAAAGTTGGATTTGTTGGCAAAAAGTAACTTCTCCTTCGGGTAGTTATAAAAAACCTTTATATCGAAAATTTATCAGTACATTTCTGAAAATTGTCTACTTACATATATGTTCCGAGGGGGGATGCTTAGTGTGAAATAAGTAGCTCGAGGGTAGGTTTTGCGCCTACTGTGACAGAATACTAATATCGAAAATGAGCATTTGCAAGTCCGGACTATTTTTCATTCCTAATGCGGTGCACCGTGCACCATATTCACCGTACGAATGCCGAGCCAAGTGTGGTGTATGGTGTAGGGGGTGCACATGCAAAGGTCATAAAACTTGGGGTACATGAACTGCGTTATAATCGTGAATTTATACTGGGGTGACCTAGGTCCTGGAAACGAATTGCTAGAAAGGAACGGGGGTGACGTTTTTTAGTTTACGAATTCCTGTGCTTATGCCGACACTTTTTCAATAGTAAAAGAGCTGAGGGATGGAAATTGGTGAATTTGGGTCATAGGAAATAAAACACATTAATGTGGACCATGGTAATTTTTTTAGATAATTTGGTTAATATGTATCAAGAAAAGTTGATGTCATAAAATTAAAAAAAATTAACACTATTTCTTATGTCAACCATATATGACTAACATGGTCTTATATTAATACTTTTTTTCTCTTACCAAATTACGTATGTCAAACATATGTCTTTAGAACTTCTTAGAACTACTTAGTGTCAGACACTTATGTCTGACATGGCGATTACCGTGTTAAAAGAATATTTTTTTAAATTTCACAATATTTCATTTATAATGGAAAACTTCGTAATTGAATTAATTGTTAAAAAACAATATTGCATCTAATTAATTGAGGAAGTAAATTAGGGGGCGTCCAAATCATGTGACTGATTTTTTAAAAGATTTTTGGACCCCCATCACTCCGGGTGATACGTGGTAATATTTAAAATTACCCTCCTCCCTCATGAAACATTATGTAGATTTTTGGTTACGGGAAAAAATTATAATTTTTTTTTTTGAAAATCAGTTATTAAATTTTAATACTTACTCAAAAATAATTATCATATTTGTTATTAGCTCTTCTACGAAATTTTCGACAAGGAAATAATGGCCCACTACGAATATTGCGTTGTGTTATCAACTGGAGTTTAATTTATTATCTAGACTTACATTATTTTTGATAAAAAACCCGGCAGGTACTGTTTGGTTTGAGATTAATTTTGTATAAAAACGCTATTATAGGATTTTTGTACATACAGAAGTTTGATAAAAATACCGCATTGTATAATATATATTTTTGGAATTGAATTAAAATAAAATGTTCCAAGTGGAGAATTAACCATATTTATCACAGCGCTTTTTGTTTTTGGGTTCTATTTTTTGTATAAAAAACTATGATTTATATCAGTACGTCTGAGTTTTTATTGCTCTAAGCCATTACCAGTTTTCTAAATCTGGTTTTATTATTTTATTGAGCACATAACTAATTGAAGTTGACTAAATGACACTAACTTCCTTTCGTTTTTGCAACAGTAATAGCAAAAACGATATCGACGTCAAATAATAATAAAATCAACTATATCAGTATTGATAGAATTCAGAACTTGTTTCACCAGGAGAAAAGGTAATGGTTTACCTTGATTAAAAATATTAAGTGCAAGGATGTTTTGTTAAAAAATAATTAGGTGAAAGTTTTGGGGCAGTCTAGTTCACCAATTACTGATATATAGAATTGACCATTTCTGGTGGTTCCAGAAAAAATTAATGTTCTCTGATTTTTCTCAAACATATTCTACCAACATGGTTCATACAACCGCAGCCATGGTCGTAATAAAATTACGCATATCATTTTATTGGAATTCGCAGACGTCGGTGTCGGCGATGCTTTTTCCTGCAACTCATTGAAATTTATGAAAAACAATATTGTCTAGACCAGACGGATAGAAAAAGTAATAATTGCGATGACAGCAGAGGAAATGTAATTTCCATATCGCGAAAAGTATGTGCAGCCAGCATTAAAAATGTATGCAAAATGAGGATGTTCTAACTCGGCGCATCGCTTTTTGATATAAGACGTATTTTATATGGAGGTGCATCGTAAAAATGTAGCAAGTTTATTATTTACGATGTGTAATATTATTTTAAAATCATATAATATGCAATGATGCTTTTATGACTTTCTTACAGATTATTCCAAACTCAATTCGAGATTCTAAATAGCCTATGCAGAATTTTTAGTTTTATTTTTCTATTTAAGATAGGTTTCTATTTTTTGGGTTTTTGAATTGATTAATAGCGTTTCATGTTTCCTATATATCTGATAATTGTCGTAGGATCAATATAATATTAATTTTAATTTGTCCCTTCGGTGACTTCATTTTTTTCTATTTGCAGCCTTGCTGTATTTTGTTAAATATGTAGTTCTTCTAATTGTGCCAATTTTCTTTTAACGATCTTGATCTACAAAACTGTTTTGATTGTTACAAATATATACAACTATTAACAAAAAACTGCGATACTTTACAAATTGGTTCCAATCAAAACATGAGCATACCTACTACTACGCTTTTTGACAAATATTTATCATAGAAACCAGGGCAAAGTTTTGTAAACACTATTAATCTCTTTAAAGCGCACATAAATAAACTTATAAATATCCGCAATAAAAAGCTTCTGTTTATAAAATATTGACGTTCCAATAACATTCGTTTCTTAATACGCCTAGCTAATAAACTCTACTCATATACTCCCACTAGTTCCAAAGTAAACTCTAATTGCGTATTCATGTGCACGATACCGGCATTGTTTTATCACCTGCCTCTGGCTGTTGTAGTAAAAAACAATGTATTTATCAAAATATCTCGTAGTTTAATCTGAAACACCTAGAAGATTAGAGATATATCCTTTGATAATCTAATTCATAACGCACAGTACAGTGCACGAACCGGCCTAATGGCGTTTGAGGCATATTTTAGGCCCACGGCGTCTCATGTATTTATGTTTCTGCTAGATATGTCCTAGATTCAGATCCAGCGACCTTTTATTTGCGAGATTCAAATATCTCTCTAATAATGATAAATAGATTTTCAATTTCTCCAGAGTTACTTTCATTCAAATCTTTGTTAATCTTATAACAATACGTATTTACCAATGTTTGTACATGTTGTTTTATTTTTTTTGCTATTTTTTAAATTGAGCCATAATAAATTTAGTAACATATCGTCATTTAAAATACTTTTTTCTAAATATCTTAAAGCGGTAGTTCAAATAGATTTTTATTTTTTAGTTTGGCGCGAACATACTCCCGGCCTTGAAATATATGATTTCAAAATCATTAATATTATTCGTTAATGTGAATTAAGTTGATGTTAGTGGTTTTGGTAACTCACATATTCTGTGAACTTATTGTCAAGCTACTTCCTTAGTTTTTTACCATCAGTTTTCTGCAAATTTTGAAGCCTTTTAGGCTATTAAATAAAGTAAGACTTTTATATAAAATATTTAGGCCTATAATAATGGAAAACCTTTGGGCTAATAAATACAAAATTGATCCTAAATTTATCGATATTCAATTTAAAATAATAATACTCATAACATTCATCATCAGTTTTTTTATTGAAGACTATTAATCGAAGTAAGACTATTATATACATCTTAAGTTTTCAAAACTTGTAAACTTTTATGCTATTAAATACAAAGTTAGTCTTAAATTTATTAAAATTCAATGTGTATTCAAAATATTCATTTATTTGCACAGAATCATAACTCAGTAAGAATTTTAAGTATTTCCGTTTACGGTATCAAAAAATGACACAATAGGCTTTAAGCAGAATTTTTTTGCCTATATTAGTATGTGAATCATCAATAAATCAAACCAGTCAAAAACAAATCTCAAACTTGTTTTTAAAGAAATTTTATTGCTTTTTTATCGGTTTTGGTTCAATACTACTCGTAATTGAGTATCATCTTTGAATATAAAGAAGCAGCAGAAATAAAACTCCAGTTTTTTATGGTTTAATTTCAGATAATTCATAAATATGACACAAAATCTTTATTTTTCGTTTATGTTTTTTGTGTCATTTAAATAATTTGAGTATTTCATTCACTGAAGAAGATTCTAACTATTAGAACAATATTTTATTTCAACAGAAATAGCAAACAACAGTGTTTGGTTCCCACAATTTTTTTTTACCTTTACCCTTTCCCAACTAACATTTTCCTCCCTCGTCGCAAGCTTGTTGTCTATTTTTTTCTGATATTTAATGCATAGAAAAGCGAGAGTTTCGTATTTAATAACGTTATGTAAGTACGATCTGACATATAAAACTAGATAGAAAAAAAAACGCAACGTGCCGCGGGTGGGTCGCCCCGAAAACAAACAACCACGCAACTCTCATTAAACGCGAGGGTAAAAAAATAAAACATCACCCGGACGCCCTCGTGCGCCCGGGTGGAATTGGAAATTAAGTCGAAATTAGAATTTATTACCGAATAATTTATTTATGGAATAAAGTTTAATTTAATTATAGTAAAAATTGAGAACGTTATGCGTGATGGAATAATAAGTCAATAATAATAATAATTTATAATTATATTTATTAATAACTAGCAAACCCGACGAACTCCGTTTCGCCACCAGATGGTTTTGTGAGAAAGATGAAGAAATTTTTTGGTTGTTTTATATTTGAAACAGAAAAATTTGATTTTATTACACAACAGTAATGAATTTATTTCGATTACAAAAATGAAGTGTTTTTTAGTTGAACTTCTCTAAGTAAATGAAAGTGAATCCGCAAATTATCCGTTTCATTGAAGTGCTTTTTGGTAAGCCACATTTTTTATTTTTTGGTTTGACGTTAACACAAACAAAGCGGATTCGCTATAGACCTTTAGCTATAAACATTGCGGAGCCCGAGACCTTTCCAACGAATGCAAAATGTCGAAATCGGTTTGTGCGTTCTTAAATTATATCGTCAGGAAGGAAAATTCGACTTATTTATATATATATATATATATATATATATATATATATATATATATGTAGATTATTGTAGTCATAGTTGTGAGTATATAATTCTGAATAAAAAAGCTCGAAAAAATTATATTTTAATGATTAATTTAATTGAAGTAGTATATACCTATAGAATATAATTTTTTTCATTACTCATATAAATGAATAAATGGAAACATTAACAGTTTATGACCAGTTTTATGGCAAATAACACTATGATATGGAAAACAGATATTTCTAGAGCTATTTTATGAAATATGAATATTTGAATAGTCTTAATCATACATTTACGTACTCGTTTATTACTCTTTCGCTACATTAAATTTTATATTCATTTCTTGCTTAATGGAAATTTGCTTATAATGGTAGATTCAATTAAATTTGTAATAGATATATATATATATACATATTATTTGATATATTCTATGTTCTTGTTAGATGATATATTCAAAGTTGAGTTCAATGGTTTTTAAACCCACGTAACATCATCAATGTAAATTTTCCAATAAAATTTTTATAGATATGGCGTTAAAGATCACACTATTAAAATTAAAAGCAATTTTCAATTATTCTAATTCCCCTGCACTATTATAATTTCTCTTTTTGCAATATCAGTCCTCCTCCAACCCACTCTGGACATATGCTTATGGTAATTAGGACGCGTTAGAGACCTGGACGACCCCTCCGGGTAGAAATGGGTCGAATGATCCGACCCTCTGGACGGACGGAAAATCGTTTTAAATATATTAAAATAGAGAAATGTAGCCCGGCGGCGGCGCCGACTCTCCGTTAATGGGAAGATTTAAATGATACCGGATCGACGTCACAAAAGGCCATTTTATTAGTATGCATATGGAGCAAACGTATTGCGAGGGTAATACGATGGTTTACGATCTAATATTAATTATGGTTATGGAATTCATGAAAACCATACGACGAGATGTCGACGGGCTCTTGATAAGAAAGCTCTTAATTAATGAGCTGAATTTAAGTACGTATCGTTAAGGATGAAAGTTCATGGTTTATGGAGATACTGAGGAGTAATTAAATGCGATATTTAATAACGGGATGCTATATGATCATTTTTTGATAAGGAAATATATTTAAAAATATATTCTCTATTTTGACTATAAAACTGGATTAATGGGAATAACGTGATGGGATGGGAAGGACATGATGGTCTAATAAAAAAAAAACTGGAAGACTATAAATTTGAGTTATACGATTGACCTGACATACGAGTTTTTTAAGGTACGAGCCACCAAAAGAGCCGCTAGTTTGCTTCGACATACGAGTAAAATTTGAGATACGAGCTTTGAGCGAGTATGAGTTATCTAGAAAAATGTTAATGACAAAAAGATAATTTTTATCAATTGTGACAATGATTTGCCTACCATAAAAATATTGGTGTTTTGGTGATAGTGAATTGTTTTCTATTTAGTCATTACTCTATAAGATCATATCGAGAATTATTTAAACCACAATGCTTCAACATCGAAAAACTATTGTGTTCTTCTAAAAATTATTCATTCGATCCTTTATCCAATATGTGTCCTTTATCATGGTTCTTTTACAAATTAGCGTCTCCGCTTAATTCATTTTACCAAGTTTCATAGTTTTTGCCACCGTTTTAGCTTTTTGGCTGCTATATAAAAGTCGTAATGCGAGTTGTTTATTTTATTGTGCAGTTTACTAACTTGCGGTAAAACGAAAGTTTAAAACTCGATGTGTGCAGAAAGAGTCCCAGGATAGGTAAAATGTGGAAAGTCTGAAAGATTTTCCGAGTCTTTGAGTCCTGCATATATACACACAACCATTGTAAAACTGATGTTGTGTACTTGGACACGACTTCTTGTGCTCCGAGGAAAGAAAGCAAAAATGAGATCAGCTCGGATGTGGATTTTTTCCCTTTTTCTTGGTGTTTTTCGTTCTTCCGTTGAAATTGCAAACATGTTGACAAGGCTAGGAGAGCACCATGTAGGAAGGAGGAACTCCTTACCAATTGCTGGGCGATCATTCTCAAGTCATGAAGGGGAAGATTGTTTTTGCCAGAAAATCCGACTTACTAATTTTATGTTTTCTAGATGTTTTAAATCATCTTGAATTGCCAAAAATGTGTGTATGTGATCCGGAATTTTATTGTAACAATTTGCAAGGTTGCTAAATCTCTATTGTTATTAACTTCCCGTAGGGTAAGTTATAGTAATCGCAAAAAAATCGAAAATGAAAATTTTTATATATCTTTACGTTTCAGAGGTTTCTGAACATTTTGGCATACCTTAGAAAAAAATGGATGTATGTGTGTGTGTGTGTGTGTGTATGTGTGTGTGTATGTGTGTGTGTATGTGTGTGTGTATGTGTGTGTGTATGTATGTACGTGTGTGTATGTATGTGCGGATACAAATTTTCGTCGACGATTTCGGGAACACGGATAAACCGATTTGAATAATTCAAAAAACATTCGATTCGTATTGATAAGGAGACGTGCTGATTAGTTTTTGGCGAAGGCAGGTCTAGCCGTTCCAAAGATACGGGGCAAAAAGTGCCGAAAACGGTAACTCAGTTTTTAAGAGAACGGAGCGTCCGATTTGAATAATTCAAAAAACATTTTACTTGTATTGACAAGATGAAGAATTGATTAAATTTTCATGAAGGCAGGTCTAACGGTTTCGGAGATCAAATGAAAAAAGTAAAAAAAAATGCCATTTGGCGGCCAAAAATGATCATTAGACATATGCACATCAAATTATCAGATATTTTATAGAGATTTTAACAATAAGTATGAATTTGGTTTACAGTCCTATGGGTTCCGTACCAGTGTTTACGCGTTAGGCGGCGACGTGGCGCTTTACGCTCTTTGATAATTCGTCTTTATGCAGTTAAAGCAGTACGATTGCTTTGAAAAAAAGTTTAGATCTTTCAAAATATGTCACAATAAGGAAAATTTTTTTTTTTCAAAAAAAAAAAAAATTAAAAAAAATTTTTTTTCGAAAAAAAAATTTTTTTTCAAAAAAAAAAGTAATTTTTTGTCCAATTTATAGTTTTTCAAAAATCTTATTTTTTCGAAGTAAAATTTTTTCAAAATTGTTAATCGTTTTTTAAAAAAAAAATAATTTTTGGTACGGGAAGTTCCAGCAATTTGCCTTAAGGCACGATGCCTTAATTGCCTTAAGACAGAATTCCACTTACAGCTAGTTGATCATGACCTTGTAAATTCCTTGTAAGTCTGATGATTGACATCAGAGATGAAATTAAGAAAGAATGATGTTACATATAATTATTTATTCCAAACTATAAACATTAAAATTTCATAACTCTGCTAATTGGTAAATTTTAGGTAACCCAATTTCTGATGGCATTTTTGGAAGGTAATATGTTGTACTATGAAGATCTGATTAAATTTCGTAATTTTAGTTTTTTTTATATTTAATCATTACATCTGCGCTCGGTACCTTTTACATTTAATTATTACATACGTTTTTATTCTTGTCTTTGCCTTCTAAAATGAATGACTCCTACAGTCACTCATTTATTTAGTTTAGTTTTAATTTTTATGTGCAATACCTGCTAATGTAAATATTTTATTATAATCTATTTTTTAATTATATAAAGTAGTTCAGTGTATTTTACCCATGTACAATGAACTTCCACAATAACGATGTGTAATTTACTAATATTCTAATCCGCCAATGATTACATGGAAGCGATCTCTGTAACCTGCTCACATAAAGCAATGAATTGGAGCGAAATGAGAAAAATCCGCCCATAGAATTCACGAACAAAACCAAATACTAGAATAAGCTTCGGTCGTCGTTCTATTTTATTTTCTGTGCTCAATCAGGCAGTAGGATCTCGTACACCCGCCAAAGTCTTCTATTCCACATATTAGAGATACAACAGATCTTTGGATAGCATTTTCCCGTCGAGTGTTTTATGTCGGTGCCGTTTGCATGTCTGAGATATTTTTCAGATTCCAAACGATATAGTCTTTGTTTGTAAGTCAAATCTACCAGCTGAAGCAATGGGACATGAGAGTACGTTACTTTTACTGTTCTGAACTCTGAATTCAAACTATTCAACTGTTTGCTCTAGGAAAAGTAATGCAACATCAAATTCCTGGCTGCTTCGCATTCGAATGGAAATACATGTGCAAAGAAACTATAAACATGGGAAAAGGGTTTATAAAATCATTTTCTACAGTCCAACCAATATTACATTTTAGATTCAATATTTTTAATCACTTCGGATATGAAAATTACTCTCATACCACTTAAAAACTTTTACAATATCCTTCATCTGATGCAATTTAACTTTTATTTGTCTTTAACAATTGGAAATGAAAATTGAATAATATTTATACAGAGAACATTTTCGAATTGCATGTACTTTTTCCCTCGATCCGAACTTTTCTACAATGGCAGAAACACAGCATTTATAGAAGAGAAACAATAATATTTACAAGATAAGGTAAAACTTATGGTTAGCTTCAAATTATTTCCGGAACACAAACACGCAACAGTATCAAAACACGTTGCAGAGTATTGGAAAGCCGAGCTATCGGAAATTCACATCCGAAAGCTAGACAGTAACAATATCATATATAAAAATCGTTTGGTAAAACAAAAAAGTCGATAGTCAAAGAAACATTTATCAAATCGATGGAGCAGCAAATGACTTCTCCGATACAAGATGACAAATTGCCGTGGGTGGAAAAGATAGATATTGGTAAAAGACATAGATGTGTATTTTCATAACAATTGTTTATTTTTCATTCATAATAATTATTGATTTTGTTTATATAAATCTACTAAATGTTACTTAACGAGAATAGTGAATTACTTGTTTTGTATTGGCGAATGCATTTTATTTTAAAATTTTGCCGAACAGATTCTTCAGCAGAATTTCATTTTCAACAGAATAAGTTACTAATTATTTTTATTAACTTTGCTATCAGAGTAAGGTATAGTAATTGCAAAAAATAAAATATGAATTTTTATGGACATTTTTACGTTTTAGAGGTTTCTAAACATTTTGGTATACCTTAAAAAAAGCATTTGTGTGTGTGTGTGGTATGTATGTATGTATGTTTGGATACAAATTTTTGTCCACGATTTCGAGAGCACGAATCAACCCATTTGCCGATTCAAAGGACATTCGATTCGATTAATGGGGACACATGCTGATTAGTTTTTGGCAAAGACAGGTCTAGCGGTTTCGGAGATCTAATGAAACAAGTTAGAAAAAATGCCACTTGGCAGTTAAAAATGATCATTAGACAGGTGCACATCAAATTTTCAGATATTTTATAGAGATTTTGATATTAAGTACATATTCTGTATGCGTTTTTATGGATTTCGTATCATTCTAAAGCTCTATTTTAATTTAAAAAAATGATGGGATATAGTCTACAACGAAGATTCTGAATATGTGATTTTTTTTAAAAACTCATCATAATTTAATACATGCCTCTTGGCGGTTAAAAATGATCATTAGACAGATGCACATCAAATTTTCAGATATTATATAGAGATTTTAATATTAGATACAATTTCGGTTCACATTTTTATGGATTCCATAACATTCTAAGGCTCCATTTTAATAAAAAATAATGTGATTTTGTCTACAATGAAGTGTCTGAATGTTATTTTTTTAAAACTTCCTGTTTTCTATATAGAATATCGTGTTATTTAACACATATTTTCTCGTTGTTAATTAACCTAGTGTTGTGGTATTTAAATAGTTACCTATCAATCAGTTAGAAACATCTGTGAGGTAGCCCTGGTTCACCTAAAGTTCACTAATTTTTTTTCCTAATTTTAATATCCAATATATATTTATATTTCCATAACTTAATTCCAATAAATTCTTCCCGTCCCATGTTTCAAATGCCAAAGGAGTCCGCCGTAAAAGTAGCATGAGGCCCGATCTTCGAGCACAATGGGGCACATTGGAGGCTCTCTCGGCGCTCTCCTAATGTCCCCGGGAATATAATGAATTGTTTGTGTGATTTGTCTGATATGTCGGATACCGACCGTTTTCACGCATGCATGGAGCTCTAGATGAACCACATTTCTCTTACAAAATCTGTCATGTTGCAGTTATCATTATAGAAGACAGTAGAGAAATGAAATATGATACGTTGTAAATAATAAAAATACATTTTTTATTATTTCTAAAAATTTCATATTTACACTACATATTGATAGTCGAAGAGATTCCTTTACCAAGGTCCTTCACCCATTTTATTTACCCGAACAGTATCAAATACTACAAATGTATATAGCAGTCGAGTAATCTAACACTGTCCGTTTGATGTAATGGCAAAAGGACCTGGTGCTATCACTCCAGGACACTGTGAATAAATATTCCCGCAGGTGTTTTCAATCCGAAGATCTCTATAAAAATCGAGGAGGATAACCGAGATGGGAAGCAATATCTCTTTGCCCTGTAAAAGGACGAGATAAAGGATAGTTAAATGAAAAAAAACTTATCTAATGCATTGTTAAGGAATTAAAAAAATTATATGTGAAATCAACGTTATCTAGAATTGGTATAAAATTTTAAGTTTCCCGAAGTCATTGGTTGAGCCAGAAAATCCGATTTACTAATGTTTTGTTTTTGCGGTGTTCCAATCATTCTGAATAGTTTGACACCAAAATTGTAAAAAGCATGTGTTTCAAGCCAAGATTTTTATTTTTTGCAATTGTCTCAAAAATTGCTGTTTAAATTTTAGAATTTTAAACACCATTCGATGAACTCGATATGGTATTGATTTGTTTTGTGAAATGATCGTCTGATCCGTTTCTTCAAGATAAGCATTAAGTTGAAATATTTTCCATCTACGTTTGCGCTAAAAATTCTGACGAATTTTTGAAAATCCAAATTCGAATTTCGTTTATATTTCTTATGGTTATTAATTTTATTATTCAAAGTTTAACAACTACTGTTGGTTCAAAAGTTATGTTATATTTTTTCGACAATTTTAAGGTTGGGCTCAATAATTGAGACTAAAAACGATGACGTTACACCAATTAATATTGTCTAGAGACCCAAGTAAACAATGGTTTACATATGAAAGAGTTCCACGGTCTATTGACTTGCAATCATAAAATAACAATATAAACGGCATGATTAATATACTTTATTATATCCGACGAAAAATATCGGTAGAGACAGCTGAAATGAATAATGCAAATTATTAAAAGTCATATACTTCAATAGAAATAATGAGATTTTTCTCTAGACTACAGTAGCATTATTATAATTCACTTGAACTTATAGGTAGATCAAGGACTTTGAAGATGTAAAAAACTGGCGCGATAAAACTTTATAATCCAGAACTAATACTTCTACACCAAGGATTCGCACTTGGGAAACTTATCAAATCGTTGGATTTTTTCCCAGACTTATATAAGTGTAAAAAGTGCATTTACGTAAATCATTATTCATAGAGTTTCATCAAATGGCTTTTCAATTTTTAAATCGGTTCAGTCGTTTATAAGAAAACTACTACCAAAAGTCAAGTTTTAACTCGCACACACCTTAACACACTTTTTCAAGATTGACTTGAAAAAATAGAAATTTTCAAATTGGTTTTTCTGGCGAAAACACAATCTTCTCTTTCTGATGTTATATATCAAAACGTCCACAATTTAAATAATTATTAATAATTTTATCTATCATGGTACTTGATTGCTGATAATTATTTCTCAGCACTACCTGCTGAAAAACGCAAAAAAATATGGTAACATTTATTACTATAATTAAGTATGCAAATTCAATTTCTCAAATAGTTTTTCTGTAGTTGACACGTCCAAGTTTCAATTAATCATTATGTAATTTGGATTAAAATTTAACTTACTTCTTGTTAGTATTAATTGGTTACACCATACATCCAGCTATTAGCGCCATTTTCAATGTTCTCATTCATGAATACTGATTAGTTTTTATGTAATCGAACAAGATTGGTAATTGATCGGGTTCTGTTACTTCTAAGATTTATATTCATTCATTATTTTCTATCCGAGAAGGTTTTTTCTACCGGTTTATCTTGTATTCTCACGGTCGGCTTTTTTATTAATTATTTTTTTCGTTTTTCTAACAACGTAATCAGATAAATTTTAAAATAGATTATGTCGTTTTGTTTTGGCTCAAGAGTATAAAGTGATCTAAATATAAATGAAATGTTTTGGTGTCACAGCAAGAACTAGAACTTCCGTTCTATATCAATACTGTTGCGTATTATAACATTTGGTTTTTTCAAGAAATTTATTATTTTAATGGGACATGTGTCCTTCAAACTGGACCTACATATGTAGGATTAGAAAATGACATAATTTTAAAAGACGGTGAAATACTGCAGATGTGTTTAAAAATGATCTTGTGAAATTTGATTGATATTAAACATTTTTCACAAATTTTTAAGTCAATTTTTTTAATAAATTATTATTGAAATTTAATTAAAATGTGTTATTTGTGATTGTAATGAATATCACTAATATTAAAAACAGAATAGATTTTTATTTTTCATGTTTTTAATATTGGGATAAGCAAGATGCAAGGATTTTTTTTACTAGTACTTACTTTTTTTTACATATATATACTTTTACAACACTGTTAGATATTTTAGTTTTAGACTTAATTATAATTCCATTGAATTTGAATTGAATGAATGAATTGAATAAAGTCTAAGACTAACTCAAAAATATGGATATTATAGATGGATAGAGAGCTTTTCCATAAATTATTCTTTATTCAATTGCATAGTTGAGCTTGCAAAGCTTTTATTAATATTTTAATTAAATTTGGTTTCGCTAATTTAATTGAAAATCAATATTTTAACAATTCAATGAAGATTTTATTAGATATCGATATTTTTGATACACTTGGTTTAAATTGGAGCTGATTCGCTCCAATAAATGTTAAGCCCTAGTATTAGACTCTATTAATATTTATATCTAAATTTATTTATAAAGGGTAATAAAAAGTTATGTAAAATTTGCTAAATTTTACTTAATAGCTCTATTAAAACCTCATAAAGTACGTAAAATCAAATCATATAGTTTTTAGTGAACCCAGACGTCCAATCACTGGATTGGCATTCGATTTAGACATTCTAAGTACTACCTCAAATTTTTGGTTGTTCCATGTAGAATTGGTGCAGATATTTAAAAAAATATAAAAAAATAAAAGCAAAAAGGAAACATTGTTAATTTAAACGCTCTATTTTAATCGAATAATATTTATATTATACACATTCCTTAAAACTACTTCAGCAATTAGCTTTATTTATCTTTACCGTATGGGCTATGGCCTATCACCATATAAGTTTTCTCAAATAAATCTAAAGTTCGCCCAAATAAATCTTTCATAAATCTCCATCCAGCATTAAGAATAGGTCTCCTGTCACAATACAAAAGTTTAGTTCAGCAAAATCATACATTTCTCATATATCTCCTCCAAGACCTGATGGCCCGCGGACCTCTCGCGATTTCTTTGTCAAGCGCTTATTATTATTCATTCCCATATAGTATACCTTGCCGTGTTTTGCAATCTTGGAACAGAATCTCTGACCCAAGCAGAATTTTTGACCCTCTACGGGTTATTAGATTCCGATGCTGATCATGACGAATCTGAACACTGCACGGTATGAGGTTCTGCTTTGTCATTAAAAGTAATGCAAGGTATTATCGGTCATCTTTACGGTTAATCTTAAATATTATCTTTTGGTTTGAAGATTTAGGTCGATATTACTGGAAAAATTCGTTTGAGAAATGGAAGTAGGAAAATTTTTGATGCTGGTGCATCGCCTTGATTAACTTGTCTTGAAATCATGGTTGATGTATGACTAGTTAGTGGGTCAAAGTGATGCCTTGATTAATTTTTGTAATTTAATTCAGAATCATCTTAAACTTATGATATAAACTTGTTTGTAATCGTAGATGATGTATGATTATATTATATTATTGGTTCAAAGAAATGACTCGAATTTGAATAAAAAAAAGAATTTTTGTAATATTTAATGTTTTCTTATTAAGATACTTGAATTTGCATTGCTTAATATTTATAACTAATGCATATGTAAATTGATATATTTTATGATCATAAACATTTATGCTGTACAGTAGTAAATTTGTAATTTTACATATTTGAAAGGATTATTTAAAATAATTTATTACATTTAATGCATGAATTCAATGTTATAATATAATATTTGTCTTGGTAAATTATCTGAAAATCATTATAAGAGTTCTTGTTTAAATTTTACATCCCATTTTCCATATTATTTATATAACTAACTAATAATTTTTAAAATATTGTTACTTTATCTCACGATTAAAAAAGATAAACAGTTACTTCTACTTATTATTAGTTTATATTATATTGTTTATTATTAGAATAAAATTATTAACTAATTGTTTTTTTTTCTATTACAGGTAAGTGACTCATACTTGACTTCTACATTTTGTTCTGGTGTTGTCAGACGGAAAAGTTTGGTAAATACATAATTTTATTAAATATTCAATATTACATTATATTATGACTTTTTGTATATTATAATTATAAATTACCATGTGGTTTTATGAACAAATAAAATCGAATTGATGTTTTCTTATAAATCTTGAAAGAACCCTGTTTTAAGATATTATTTTGGTCATTTGGGGTTCGTATTGCTGTGGTATCAGCCTAGTTTTGTAACCAGCTTCTTGGATAATCTGATATCAAGCAGTAGTAATATACATTTTCACTTGAAAATATATAAAAATAGTTTCTAACTAAAAATAGGTCTTCCATGCAATTCTGTATTGAGTTAAAAATATATCGTCACTATTAGTCAAAACGTTAATAAGAAAAGTCCATGTATTATCACAAAAGCTCATTCTGATTCTTGTTTTGAAAGATATTTGTTCAAATCTTCAATTTATATACATAAATTGATATTTGAAATTTATTTAATTAGTAAAGTTTCCAACGTTCTGTATGATTATCCATAAGTTCAACTTCATTTTACCCCAGTCCCACCTAATTTCGATCCTTTTTGACGAGAACTCATCCGTCGTCCGAGGTTGCACATGATGTCAGTCCTTTACATTATTATTATCTCTCTGTAACGGTAAATAATATCTGTCTGGATGATAAACAAGACGGATGCTATTCTAATTTCTATTGTGCAAGCGACGGTATATTAGAGATTTCGCTGGAATATTCATCAGCGGTTCGCGAATTCTCCAGAGTCACGTGTGTTGTATTACATCTATTTTGGAAAACACAGAACGAAATTCATATATCATTACTTTGTTTAAAATT